>NW_007726545.1:517351-609900 GCF_000696425.1 Galeopterus variegatus
CGGAAATGGAAAAAAAAAAAAAAAAAAAAAAAAAAAAAAAAAAAAAAACTGATAGAAAATCCATGTTGTATAGTCATTTTACCCTAAAAATTAAATGATCACTTCTGTTGAGATGACTTGCAGTCTTGATTCCTATTCTCAATTTTTCTCCATTTTAATTCCCATTCTTGTACTTCTGGCTACCTGCTGGATATCTCTACTGGACATCCCTCCAACATCTCGGCTCTATATGCCCATCTTGTCAGTCTGTGGAAATTACAGAAAGGTGCCCCCAAAGAACATTTAAAAATAACAGCAATGAGCAGTCCATAGTCTCTGATCCAAAATAACATGAAGGACAGATCAGCTACCAGGACAGCAGGACCATGCCAGCAGGACTACATTAAAATTTATTTGAGTTAATATATCTGAGGAAAGACTATGTGGACAAAACAGGAGGAAGGAGAGGCATGGGCAAGGCAGGTAAAGCAGACAGATGTACAGAAAATGGCATTATCTACTGAAATGATGTCTAGGAGGCCAAGAGCCTTACCAACTTGACATGGAATCTAACTAGACCTGTCATCAAGACAAACATCCCAAGTCTACAGCATCGAGCATCCCTCATTTTTGCTGACAAACTTTTTTTTTTCTCCCCCAATGGTGTGACTTCACATCTGCCTAGAAGCAGATACTGTGCTAATCAGACAAACTCTTGAATTTCACAGTTCTGTGTCATTGGTCCCTAATAATGTATCGGTAAAATGGCTTCTAACTAACTTGACAGAGTATGAATTGACCATGCCTACCTGAGTACTCCTGTCCTTGTGAAAACACAAACATAATACATGTACATAGAAGAAATACGTACAAAACAGTCTATAGCTTTATCATTTTATCACAATGCAAACACTCAAGTCACCACCACCCTGGTTAAGAAATAGGATACTGCCAGCCCCCAGAAACCGTGTGTCCCTTCCTTCTCAATCACTACCCACTACTATTTGAACTTACATGATAACTACTTACCTTTTTTTTTTTCTTTCAGAATTGCAACCTAAGCACACATCCCTAAAACAATGGTTCAGTTTTACTACCTCGCTTAATTTTTTTTTCCCCTTGGCTTATAATTATGCTCACAAGATCCATCCACATTGTTCAAATAAGTGTAGATTATTCATTTTCATTGCTGCATAGTAATCCATTGTGTGGCTAGAACACAAGTTATTCACCCTACCATACATATTAGTCGTGTTTCCAGTTTTTATCCATGAACATAATGTGCTATAAATATTCTTCTATGTTTCTTGCTACACTTGTGAACACATTTCAACTGATTATATAATGGAACTGCTATAAGTGGAACTGCTATGTCATAGGGTGTGCATATCTTCAACTTTAGCAGATAATGCCAGTTGCCCAAAGGAGTCATACCATTATTAATACTTGGCATTGTCAGTTCTTTAAATTTTAGCTAATCTGTTGTGTGGAAAAACTTTTAAAATCACAAAGTTGGGGCCAGCCCGGTGGCGCACTGTAGCAGTGCGCCGCTTGAGAGTGTGGCAGCGCTCCCGCCTAGCGTTCGGATCCCACATACAGACTGGTTCCCGCTCACTGGCTGAGCGAGGTGCGGGGGCAACGCCGAGGGTTGCGATCCCGTTGCCGGTCCCGGTCCAGTACGGGCGCGACACTGAGGGTTGCGATCCATTGCCGGACACGAAAAAAGACAAAAAGGAAAAAAAAAATCACAAAGTTGAATTTTATCAAACTTTGCATACATCTACTTACACACTCAATTTTTCTCATTTTTTTCTTTTAATGTGGTAAGTTATGATGTTTTTAATGTTAAAGCAATGCTATGTTTCTGGAGTAAGCACAATGTGGTTGTTATATATTATGCTTTTCATATTTGCCAAATTTGTATGCCAGTATTTTGTTAGTGACCTGTGCATCTAGCTCCATAAATAAGATAGGAATGCATGCAGAATAATGCCCTTCCCCCCAAAATGTCCATATCTTAATCCCTAGAACCTGTGAATATTATATTACATAGCAAAGGAAAATTAAGGTTGCCAATCAGCTGTCTAAAAAATAGCAACTGCGTCCTAGGTTATCCAGGTGGGCCCAGTGTAATCACAATAGTCCTTACAAGTGGAAGGAAGCAGCAGAATGGGAGTTAAGAATGACGTGATATAATAAAAACTGGACTGTTGTCAGCTCTTTAGGTACAGGAAGGGGGCCCAGGAACTAAGGAATGCTGGCAGCTTCTAGAAACTGGAAAAGGCAAGGAACTTAAGCTTTCAGAAAGGAATGCAGCCCTACTGACACATCAATTTTAGCCAGGTGAGACTTGTATTGGATTTCTAACCTTCAGGACTGTAAGATAAATTATATTGTTTTAAGCCACTAAATTTGTTGTAATTTGTTACAGCTACAATAAAAATCTATGATGTGCTTAGGCGGCAATTCGATAAAGAAAAGCAAGGAACTGATTATCATCTATTTCTTGCAATTACCTACTTATTGTTTGATATCAAGGTTATTCTGGTTTCATTAAAAAATGTGAATGTTCCCTCTTTTTCTATGGTCTCAAAGAGTTTGAAAAACACTAAGTGTTTCATAGAATTAATCAATAAAGCTATCTGGGCAGAGGGCTCCTTATGTAAGGGTTCAACTTTTTTAAACTACAAATTTAACTTATTTAATAGTGTAGGGAAAACATAGAAAAATGGTCAGGGCACCTCAGATGTTCATAATCTTGCCAAGCGTTTGATGTAAATATGCACGTGTATCCAGGTGTTCTTGGTTACTGTCTAATGTAATGGCACGTGTGCACCCAGGTGTCCTGGGTTACAGACTTAAGTATAAAGGACGAGTGGCTCTGATCCACAGTGACCCTGCCCCCGGGATGCCCCGGGGGTGGGAGGTGCCACGGGGAGACTGCCACCACCACTGCTGCTGGATCTGCCAATGGTTCCCAGGATCTTTCTCAATTACTTAGAGCGTGGACCTGCATGTGAGGGGTCTGGTGACCCAGTCCGTATAATGGGTTTGAAGGGTGTGAGCCTAGCCCAATGGGACAATTGGCTATGTTGGCAGGAGTCCAACAGTAACCCCAACCAATTAGTGTAGCTATTAGTGTAACATTAGAAATAGTTATACAATGAGTCCAGTGTTGTATTTTTTCTTATGTTAGTTTTGTTGGGTTACATTTACTAGGAATTTGTTCAACTAAATTTTCAAATATACTGGTATAAAGTTGTCATGATATCCCTTTATCTTTCTAAAGTCTTTAAGATTTATAGTGATGTTATGTTTTTCCTTGATATTGGTATCTGTGCCTTGTCTTTTTATTAATCTTGGATTCAACAAAAGGTTACCCATCTTATTTGTCCCTTCAAAGAATCTGCTTTTAGAATATGTAATTGTTCTTTACTGTATTTTTATTTTTCAAATCATTAATTTCTGATATCTTTATTTTTCCTTCTATATATTTAGACCAAATGTGCTTTGTCTTTTTCTAGTTTCTCCTATTGGAAGCTTAGCTTATTGATATTTATACTGTTGTCTATTCTAACATATAGCTACGTATTTCCTTCTAAACAGAGCTTAGATTTAGCTGCATCTCATAAATAGTAATATGCAATATTGCATCAATATTATATGCAGAAAATATCAAAATATTTTCTAATTCTAGATTAGATCCAAGGATTACTTAATGCCAAACATTTATTTCTAACCACATGGGGTTTTTCTAGTATTCCTTTTGTTGACTTCTAGTTTATCTGAATTGTGATCTCAGAACATACTCTGTAGGATTTCAGTCCCTTGAAGTTTGTTGAGACCTGTTTTTGGCCCAGTATATAGTCAATTTTAATAAAAGTTTTGCACATGCTGAAAAGAAGATATATGGTACAGTTGTAGGACTCCACATATACTCATTAAGTCAGGTTTGTTGTTCAAATTATCCACATCTTTGCTGGTTTTTTTTTTTTTTTCTTCCTTGCTTGCTCTATTAGTTACTCAGAGTGGTATTTTATTATTTTTTTATTTACTTTTTTTTTTTTTTTGTCCTTTTTTGTGACTGGTAAGGGGATCGCAACCCTTGGCTTGGTGTCGCCTGCATCGCACACAGCCAGTGAGCGCACCGGTCATCCCTATATAGGATCCGAACCTGCGGCGGGAGTGCCACTGTGCTCCCAGCGCCGCACTCTCCCGAGTGCGCCACGGGCCAGCCCCAGAGTGGTATTTTAAAATCCCCCATTATGGTTATAGATTTATTCATTTCTCCCTGTAGTTCTGTAAATTTTAAGTGGCAGTTATTTCTTATTGCAAGTTAATGAGCTGGCATTCTGATCTTTACTTCAGCTTTCCATGAGCATACTTTAGATAGAGGGAGTCAGGCGCTGAAGTTATGATGTCCTCTGGACACTCCCAAGTATCTCTTGGTCAGGGATTCTCACACTCTGTGCCCTGTACCCCCTTCTCAGTCTGGTGAAAACTTTGGGCCTGTTCTAAGTTTTCCAATGCATAAAATAAACAGGAGGACAAGTGAAATCAATTCCTTTAAAACATAGCTATTAAAAAGTTAAAAATAATTGATATCGTAACATATGGATTTCTTTACCAGTGCATTCAATAGCAAGATTTAATGGTAGCTCTTATAACCTCCATAATTTCAAGCTAATGATAAGCACAGGTTTTCAAGATATTTGCAATAACAACATAACAATGTGATATAAAAATATCTGTGATCTCTACTGGTTATAAAGGAACAGGTTCTATTTTTACTACTGTGGTTTATTGCATACATTCTTAAAGAATGTTCAATTTCAGTGAGACATCAGTAAAAATAAACTTGTAAAAAAATTTTTCTGTCCATGTTCACAGGCACCCTGAATTCTACCCATGAAGGGGTTCATGTTCATGAACCATATGCTAAGAACCTCTGCTTCGGATGTCAAATCAGAGGTCAACATTGTAGGAAGTGCTCTGATGGTGTTCTCTAGCTCACTAGTTTATTCAGCTCTCATTCTTGTATTTCTTTTTGTTCTCTCTTTCTCACTCTTGCTATTTCTCATTCTTCAGTTTAAGATAAAAACAAATTCATAACCTTCCTCCGATTCCCCAAGCATCTTTATCCAACAACTTCACCATTTTAATTAATGATATCATTTTCTCCATCACCTTCACTATTTCAGTTAATAATATAATCATTTCCTTAAGAGATATGACTGTTTCCTTCTCTCAATACTTACAGTAGTCTATTTCTCTTCTTACATTTCTCATATTATGCTTTGCATTATGCATATTTGTGTACCAGCCTTATTAGCATTGCTAGATGATAAATTTTTTTAGAGCCTTACTCATCTTTGTATTTCATATAGTATAAATACAATAGATGTTCAATAAATATTTGCTGAAATTATGTAATTAACTTTGTATCTAAAAACTCTTCCTTTCTAAAATTTTATCCATCTTTTAGAGATCAATGAAGTGAATGAAAAAATATTTGATATTTCCTTTTTATTGTCCTACTTCTTTTTTGAATCTAAATCTTGGATGAGATCCTCATTTTATTTATGTTAGCCAAAACCTGCAAACTATCCAAATGCCCATTTATAGGAAAATGAACAAACTGTGGTATTTTCATTTAATCAGCAATAAAAAAGAGAATCAGCTTTTGATACAAGAAATAAAGGTGACTTTCCAAAACATCGTAATGAGAAAAAAAAAAAAAGACACAAAAAATCCAGACACAAAAGCACACGTGTTTCATTTTAAATGAAGTTCAATAATAGACAGAAATAATCTATGGTGATAGAAATCAGAATAGTGGAGGTACCAGTGCAGAATTTGACTAAAAAGGGCACAGAACTGTCTAGGATGGTGGACACATGCTTCGTCTTGACCTAGGTTGATGGTTATACAGATGTACAAACTTTTGTACATCCATCAAACTGTGCTCTTAACATGCCTGTGTTTTGCCACAGGTAAATTATGACTCAATAAAGTTAAACACTAAAGAAAAAAAAGCTGCAGTATTTAGAAGAAAGTCTACTACCAGGCACTATTCTAACTACTGAAGTTATAGCAGTAAACAAAACACTGATATCAAAGATAAAAATGAACAATACATTGTGTTTGTAAACTTCTTTTGACCAGAGTAAAATATATGGCTAGTAACGATTTGAATTGCAACCTTTCAGAAGACTTCTTCTAGTCGGCTTCCTATTTTTATTACAGCTTATTGTCTTTATTAATAGATTTCCTTAATATACAGGCAGTAAGTGTTCATTGTAAAAAAAAAAAGAAAGAAAGAAAGAAAATCCAGATACACATAAATAAAACTAATTATCCATAGTCCTACCACAGAGGACATTTTATTTTTATGATGACTAAATAAATTATTTGTTCTACTATGTCCAAATTAATAAAGAGTTTTTAACTATAAATTTCAGGATCCCTTCAACACTGAAAATATTCCATCTAACTGATTCAACTCTCATTAAAAAACAAACAACAAAATAAGAAATATTACACCTTTCACAATAAATAAAGGAAATATTGGATCTATGTGACATTTACAAAGTTAGTTTCAATCACATTAAAAAATATACTAAAGTCTGATGAGATATGTTTGGGATTGAGAATTCTTGATTTTAGTCACTGAATATCATCGGGATTTTTGGAAATTTTCAATACATAAAGGATCCACAACCCTATAGAGAAAATGGGGTAAACAGATTCAGAGTCTTAAAAATAAAGTGTTCTAATGGGTCCCAAAGGCCTGTATCAGCACTTCCCTGTGAAAGGTGAGGGAGGTCAATAGTTTTGGGACTTCCTCTAGGCTTCCATTTTACATTCCAATTTTCTTCATTCTAGATGTTTCCACAATATATTATAATTGATTGTCCTCTTGTATACCTAACTCCCTACACACAAGTCTAAGAAAGAACCCCAGATGGTAGGATTTTTCCTTTTTATCTTTTACTAAGGAAGACTGGCAGATAGGAGATTCTTAAATATTGGTTAAATGAATGAATAAATTAGTAGTGAATTATGATATGAATTCTTTTCAGGGAAGGGAATCCAAGTGAAGTAGCAGATTAAGGTGCCCACATTCTAATTTCATCAACTAATGTATGGTGTTAGAAGTCTTACCGAAAGTGTATTCTGAAGGACTCCAGATCTCCCCATTTGTTATACAGTGAAAAAGCAGATGGAGTAAATGCCAACGAATTATTCATTTAAAAATTGATAAAATAGGGCTTGCCCGTGGCTCACTCGGGAGAGTGTGGTGCTGATAACACCAAGGCCCGGGTTCGGATCCCATATAGGGATGGCCGGTTGGCTCGCTGCCTGAGCATGGTGCTGACAACACCAAGCCAAGGGTTAAGATCCCCTTACTGGTCATCTTTTTAAAAAAAAAAAAAATGATAAAATAAATTTTATATTATGTATATTTTACTATTAAAAAAAGCAAAAAACAAACAAGAAGTATTAATCTGATTGTTGTAGGAGACAGAAACACAGAGTAAGGCAATATGTACAATTTTTAAAATTAACTTATGTTTTAATTGACACTCATTGATTGTACATATATATATGGGATACAGAGTTATATTCCAACACAGGTATACAATGTGGAATGATCAAATCAGGGTAATTTTTTTAAACCAATTTCTTTGAATAGACCAACAATTTTTAAATGTGTTGAGCTGAAATTGAAAATGAAACTGAAGGTAAAAAAGAAGCAAATGAAAACAAAGTTATAAAAACAAAGATACATGTTTTATTGTAAAATTAAAACACAAAAAGCCCCTTAATTAGAGAAAATACAGAAGTATTACTGTAATGACAACCCCATTAGTACCACTTAAACTGAAAGTAACGGCTTATAGCTCATATGTAACTATAAAGTAAGTTAGCTGGATTTTACAATAAAACACATTCTAATGCCATATAAAAACTGTCTGTGAAAGAGATTTTTATGTGGTTCATAAGCCTATTCCAAAAGATATCTCACTAGGGGGGTTCCTAAAGTACTTTGATATCTGAGAGACAAACTGTAATAACATCTCTAAGCTGTCTATTTCTCATAAATTTTCTTCAAAGGGGACATTTCTGGTTTGTTTTAAACTAATCTGCAGTGACTTTACAGGCAAACTGCTTTTTTATTCTAGAACTTTAATCACAAACTCTAGTATTTATAATATATGCAGAACAAGCAACTACATTTAAACTTGATTCATCATCTGCATCACTTAGACACACAGATCAAACACATTCTGGTTCTCTTATTTTTGCCATCCTTAAAAACAAAGTGCTTTTTAAATTGGTTTAACTAAGATTTTTGAGATTTCCCTTATAAGTTAGGTAACATGTAACTGATGAAAAGTGATCAGTGAAGAAGAAATAAATACAGTTAATCACATAAAATGTGCCAACCCAATGACAGAAAAGTCACTTTCCTTGAAATAGCTACAACATAGCAGGTAAACAATAGTAATAACAACTTTCTAAAACAAAAATTCTAAAATTCTCTGTTTACCTCTGGTAGCTGTTATTTTCCTTAATCAAATGTGAAAAAGATAAGAAAAAAAGTATTAACTGTTTACTTTCATGATTTGGCAGGAGACAAGTATTTTCTGCCACTTGTTTATTGTTATTGAGGCCAGGAATCCCTGAATTTTTATAATCTTTACCCTGCAATCTGCTATAGGCCACACTAAGTTAACGGGTTTACTTTTTCTACTACTTTTGGTAGACTGATAGTCCAGAATCATAAGTTAGAAGAAACCAGTTCATATAGAGCAAGAGTAGCCAAGTGGCCGTCAACTTCTTCCCCTTCCAATCCACTGAACAATTACTGAACAGCCGAGCCCCGGGACACTGACATCATCACCACCTCACCTCTCTCTTGTTTCTTGCTTCTCACCCCTTTAGAGGTCTGGACAAAGTTGGTACATTTTGTAGGTACCTAAATAGCTAATGAGAGGAGTACAAAGTAAAAGCTATTTCTCAATAGTGCACAACCTGCCAATGCTTTTCACCCATCATGGGGACATAAATTCCCCCAAATAACTCTAGTACCAAATGCCATTATTTTGTTGCTGTTCAATCTACTACTAAAGCCTAATGTTTAGATCCTGATATACAGAGTTGTTGAACAGATCTTCCATTCTCCTCACTGTGTGCTTCTCTGCCTAGTTCCATGACTCTATCTCCAGGGATTCTAAACTTGAATTTCTGACTCATCCCTCTGTTGTTTTCTTGGAATTGATACTTTGCTTGGGCTGTGGTCCCCAGTTCATTCCTCACAACTTAGCCAACTTCCCCTACACTTGACTTCTGACATGGACGACTGATGATAGCAACCAGCCTACCTTCTAGCTGACCAAATTCCAGACACTGGCACCCTGCCACTTTCATTGTAATTTTTAGGCTGGATAATCTACACAATAAAGGGTATAAAGTTATCTTGCAGTAACACCCAAGTTATTTAGGGAGATAGGAGATAGGAGATGAGACATTTGCATAGCCAAAGACTAAGACGTGACAATAAGGACTCGGATTCAAGAGACATATACCAAGGGAAAGACTATCTCTTGTTAGCAAGATGTGAAACATGCAAGAGATTCCACAGAACTATCATATATAACACATCAAATAAGGCTTATCAAAATACAAGTGAAGAGAAACTGGTAACTGGTCAGAACATCCTTTAAAGTACATTATATGCAAAGTTAGTAAATAAAGAGTAAGTTCATTTGTTTTCAACAAATCCTTTTGTTTTCTTCATATAACCAAAAATTTAAAAGAATCTCTGAATAATATCATGGAGGTGGGGGTGGGTGGAGACACATAACAGCATGTATAGTCTCCACCATTTGGGTAAAATGGCAGAAAACAAATATGTATAGGATGGAAGTTCTCCCAACCCTCTGTAAAACCCACTGACAAAAGCAGAATGTTTGAAACTTGTAGGCTTCTACCAAGGTTGGAGGAGCCCCTCTCACCATTTCAGTTATATGTATTTACCAAGAATTAGCAAGCTATTCAAGCTAGTTGAACCTATTATTTTAATTAAGTAAATTACATAGTATTCAAACTGATGAAATATGAGCTCAAAAATAATTATTTCTATGAAAACTATGTTCAATGCCATAAGAATCCTTCATAAAGGCAGACTGCCAAGAAGAACTGCTGTTGAATTAGATGAGAGCTAGACATCTATAAAAAAATTAGAGGAAAGTGTATAAAAATCTAGAATTTTGCATGCATGTTAGAAGAGGTTTTAAGCTGTAGTATTATAAGATTTTTATTTTTAGGAAAACAATTCATCTCAAAATACATTTATGTCCATATGTTTCCATATGTTATACGAGCATGGAGAAAGACATAGAAAGGTTGTAAATATGCATTTCCTAGTTTTGTATTATTTCGCTTTGAAAGTGGTTATGGGGGTGAGATGAAAAAGAGAGACTATATATGAAAAAAAAGTTACACAATAAATAACATCACAAATAAAGAGAATCATGAAAGGATGACCTTCAAAATATTAATGGTATTACTGGGTGATTTTAAGTTCCATACATTTGTTTATCTTATGAAAATTTTGCAATGACCATTACTTTACATAATTATAAGAAAATGAAGTTATTTATCCATTTTGAATTTTTTTTAGCTATACAAAAAAGAGAGAGAATAGAGACCATGAAACTAACTTTAGAGGGGGGAAAAAAAAAACAATGACTAGACTGCAGGAAAATTATTTTGATCCTTGCTGGCAGACTACCTACTCTTATGCAGAGGGGAAAGACTGCAGTGACCCACCTCTGCAATCCAATTTCCAGAACCTAAAGTTCCCTTCTTCAGGGATCAGTTGTTTCAAACCTCTTACAGGCCTGGCCCTAAGTGCCACACTTTCTTGTCAATCTTTACCTGCAGTATTTTAATAGAAAATTAACATTTCCTGCTTATACCTATAGTCCACAGACCTATTATAATTCCAAGTCAGTTTGCCTTCTGGTGGATTTGCAGTATTTAACTCTGGGCCAGTACTTCATTCAAGCAGTGCCTGTCTCAGGTTATAATCTAGTTGTAAGAGCAATGCATTATCCTTTGACTTTTCAATAGATAGGGGTGGAGGCCTATGACGTTAAGTTCCAATGATAGATACATTTCCAAGTATATAAAGGGAAAATATTCTAAGAAAATCTTGATTTTATTTTTAAAGTTCACATGAAAGGGAAAATGTAATGGGGAACAAATTCTAAAAGAAAAATTATAACTTTGCTACAATGCAAATTACTAATTTAACCCAATCCAGGGCCAGAGGTAAGAACCCAGCTTTCTTTTACTATGTCATAGCAATTCTTTGGAGATAATAGGAGGTGAACATTCATCTGTTTTTGAACATTTTTTCTAACATTTTTCCCTTTCCAATATATCTCAACCCTTAGACTTTAGTACTGCTTTAAAAAAAAAAAAATCCACCCATCTCACAGTCTATTCTTTCTTCTATAATTCAATTATTTATTAGATGGGCTAAAATAGCAGCTACCATTTACATGTATCAGGTACTTTACCTAATGTTAACTCAAACATAGGGGGAATTCAGGCTCACAGAAGTTGCCTAACTTGTCCATGTTTCTATACAGATAGGAAGTGAGAAAACTGGAATTCAGACACATCTAGAACCTCCTGCATTCTAGGTGAGAGCAGGTACAATGTGTCGAAGACGGGACATGAATCCTCCAGCACTCCATTTTTGCTATTAGCTCAATTAGTCAAAATCTACATTAATAGATTTCATAAGATTAGGTTTACTTAAAAAAAAAAAAAAACATGAATTAATCTGTATTGACCTGAACCATTGAGTAAAAAAGTAAAGTGCTGAAAATAAATAAATTTTTTAAAATTTAAAAAAAGATTAGGTTTACTTTGCAGGAGTCCCATCATGGTGGTTGCAACCTAGAACTGTTTGTCTCTACATTTCTCCAAGATGATTCAGGAAGTAAAAATAGAATATTCTAGAGCTACGACAGACTGACACTAATTTTCCAGGTCCACTGTAAAGACAGATTCATTCACTCCGAGTTAAAAGGACTGTGTCTGGGAGGAAACATTCCTGATGTGGCACTGAAGTTCATACCAGACTCGTATGGAAGCTGTTTCATACAAAGGCTCCTGGAGGTAGAAATTGGAGCGCACCTCAGTGCAGCTGCCTTTGGCTTACACAAGAGTCCTCACAGACACTGATCCGACCTGTTTCGCTTCATGGCCCTTCTCATCCTGTCTTAATATTTCACTTGGTTTTACTTTCACTTATGCACACACACACACACATACACCACACAAGTGCATCTCTAGGAGTTATTACCATAATTAATATTAATGTCAATAGCATGTATTCTGAGCCCATCCAAAAATGCAATTATTTTTCTTTGGAAAGAAAATATGGTTAATTCCACACATCTTTGCTCCTGAAAGTAATGATTAGATTGTTCAAATGCTGTACTTCCATGATGTACAAAACCAGACCTCAAGCCTCATGTCAAAAGTAGAAGTCAAACAAAAAAATCAACGCATTTGATTAGCAGGATGGCATAGTTTGCAAATTATCTGCTTTCCATTTTTCATTCTACTTTCATTCTTTCCATTTTTCATTCTCCAGTTACTGCAGAAACAGGCAGTGTGGTATGCTAGAATTCTGAACGTGGGCCTCAGGAGCCCTGCGTTCTAGTCCTGACTCTGCCACTAACCTGTTGTGGGTCCATGGGCAAGTGCCTTAACTTCTCTGGTCTCAGTTTCATGATATGTGAAAAGAGAAGAATGATGAACCAGTAACTTCTAAGGTCCTTTCCAGTCCAATCCCTCCACTTTGGAGATGCTTCCCTACTTTGCATTTGCATGAACTTTTATCATCATTGTCCAGCACCCCATTAGGAAAAAAGACCACTCTGTTACATGACTGAGCAAACATCGCTCTCATCAGGCAAAAAAGAACTAAGAACTGAGGAAGTAGGAAAAATGAAGCACTACCAACTTCTGTGTGAAATGAAATTTGTGGTTGACAACACTGGCAAAGGATGTTATTGAACTATTTTGAATTACAAATGAGGTTGAAAGTACTGTTAGATATGAAACAGGTTCTATTTCAGGATAATTAACGAGGATAGAAAATGATGCACGCTAAATCACATCTGAACTTTCTTTTGGCTGTTTTTTTAGGCATACCAGGAAGAACTTGAGTCCCTGTTTTGGCTTATCTTTTTCTTGTGCTCCTGCAGGGGGAGGGGAGCAGGCAGAAAAGTATTAGTCATCTGCAATTAATTACTCACTACATTTTCCAAGCCATCATCATCTGTCCTTTTGAGCTTTCATCTAAGTATCTAAGAACATTTGAGTATTAATTATAACAACACTGTCTTGAAATAATTTTTGGCTTTGATTAAAAATTATGTGCCCTACTTTCAGTTACTCTCCTCGGGTGTGGAACCTGAAGAATCCTAGAAAGTTAGTGCTTGGAAAGATTTTTTAAAGTACATCCAGCCCCACCCTCATGTTTTACAGATGAGGTTTCTGAGACTGCAGAGGTTAAGAGACTTGCATAATTTCACCTAGCTATTCAAGAAGCAGATTTAGCATAGATTGAACCACATCCTGTTCTCCAAGGCCTCACTTGAGACTGTGCCAAAATAATGTAGTTCTTAATAATTTTTTACCTATTCACCTCCTAAGTTACTAAAAAAAAGTAATTTATGGATAACTTTCTCAGACAAAAGTCCAGCATATAGAGAGGAATGCCTGCTGCCATATAAAAATGATCTGGGAGCTTAAACAAAACATATTTCCCTTCCTGAAATTTTCAACATGTGTGTTACCCTCTCAAAATGAGAGTAATCAAGATTAGGTTAATCATGTCTAAATGATGAGTTGCATACAATTCTGGAGACGAATGAGATGAACTGTGTCCAAACCTAAGAGATCAGCCCATAAACAATAAAAAGTCCACTTTATCTGGTTAGTAACATTAGAATCTGGGTTCGAGCATTACGTTATCTGTAGGGGATAACAAAAGCACATGAAATAGCTTTTTCTTTTTCTTTTTCTTTAAGTGACCTCTATTACCCAAGTGTCTCAGGGGCCCCTGGAACAGGGACGGAAGGATATTGGAGTGTGAAAGTGACAGGGTATCTAAAGAATATTTCAATTAATTCACAATATGGCATAGATCTGACCTTCAAATGCCACACTTATGTCAAGGGAAGATCATACTGAGAAAGTTCAAAGTTGGGCCTTAGGAACCAGACAGAGCTGGTCCTCCACTCAGTAGCTATAACATGCTCGGCTTATTACATCCTGAAGCCTCAGTTTTCACATCCATTAAGTGGGATATAATCAACCCTCCTCACAGAACTGTTGGGGGAATTAAATGAGATAACACAAATAAACAGTAGCAAATGTTAGTCCCAAGTAAGTACTCAATAAATTAACTCTTAAATTTTCTTCAAAACAATTGGCCCATCTTTACTCCAAGTATTTGGGTTTTAATGGTTTATACAGTTGCAAAGAGCAAAGACACTCATGGGGCATTCCCTCAAGGATGCTATTTTTAAAAAGGAATCTTTTTTGTTTGTTGAAAGAAAACAGGACTTAAACTAACCCTTCTGACCACCACTATTTTTATTTATTCAGAGACATTTAAAAAATGAAGTAAAATTATACCGACCTAGGTTGCATTACAGCATCTAATCTGAATTCTTCATTTTTTGTCTCCACCTTATAACATCCAGGGATGGCCGGTTAGCTCAGCTGGTCAGAGTGCAGCCTTCTAACACCCTCATAATATCCTTCCTTTGTTTTCTACCTTATGTTTGCTCCCTTCTATTCTGCCTTGCCGGGCTCTACTCTTCCTCAAAGGAAGCACGCATGATTTAAAAAAAAAAAAAAGAAAAGAAGTGAAAAAATTATGAGCAATACTTGAAATACAAATATATTGAGCAAATAGAGCCCAAAGTCTGGAAGTTTCATGATCTAAAAACAAAGACCTCTAAGAGTAAGTGTGTACCCTTTTTATGTTCTTTGTGCCTTACATAATCTCACTAGCTTTCATTACTGATAACATATACTTTAATATTCCAAAAGCATCGGAATTCATTCTATAGCGCTCATAGGAGTATTCCTTGACTATATCATCTTTTCCAAATACTCAATTTACCTTAATGTTGTTACAGTTATGGCAAGAGTTATTTAATAAAAATTATTCTAGGAGATGTTTGGTTAATGTTCTGCTAAACATAAAGAATTTGGCTTTCTGCTTAGATTTATCAAAGTTCTACTTCAAATTGGAGATAAGGCAGAGTTTTTACACTGGCAAAATATAAGGTCAAGTGTTTTTTTGTTTGTTTGTTTTGTTTTATGGTAGTTATCAGTAGCCTGAAATTATCAATGATTCACTTCAGAAAACAAATTCCATCACCAACTGAAATGAGGGTTGCATGTCGCCTATAAATGTCTCCGTCTCTTTTGTTCTCACACGCCACCTAGTGTCACTTAAGGGAATACTTAGCTAAATTCTCATGCCCAGTCCTGGCTGGGAAGATGAAAGCCTTAGTCTGGGAAGGCATCGTCTAATCCAATACCCTGCCTTCATTTTTTCATATGAAGCCAAGTCACTGCTTTCCGGAGATGAAACACAGATAATTAGTGATAAATCTGGGATTCAATTTTATTCTGGGATAGTAGAGAACATTCTCCATTATACCCTGTTGACTTATTTACTATACGTAATCATCATTCATTAATCATCATCATTAATAGTTTCAGCAGCACAGAATTGAAATACATACAGTGTTCATTAAAGAAAATGAAGTATTACGGAGGCTTTGGAATGAGACAAATAACTCTGTGATTTGGTGCCGGTTATACTCGTATACCTCACTCAGACTCAGTTCCATCATCTGTAAAATGGGCACCATCATATCTATCATCATCACCATACCTATCTCAGAGGGTTGTTATGAGGGGGAAAAAATGTGCAAAGTCCCTAGTAGAGTTTATGGTCCACGGTAGCAATCAATCAATGGCAGCCATTTGTAACACTGAATGAGTATCCACTGGATCAGCACCATTGGGACAAATTAAATATGGATTTGTTCAATAACTAGAGTATCCTTTCTTTCTACTAACAGTTCTTCCCTCATGATATACACAGCACAGTATAATGGGTGACTGCAGGGGCTCTAGTGCTTACAGGTTAGGGTTAACAGTTAGGGGTTAGGGGTTAGGGTTGGGGTGAAGGGTAGGGATTAGGGTAATGGGTGTAATGTTAATGTAATGGCTCATCCCCAGCTTCTCCACTTACTGGCCAAGTGACCTCAGACTTTCTACTTGACTTCTCTGTGGTGACATTTCAACATTTGTCAAGTAGGGATAATGACAATACCTATCTCACTGTTTTTTGTGAGGATTAAATGTGCTGATAGGCATGTGTACCTGGCACATAGCAAGTGCTATATAATTTGGCTGTTGTTTCAATATTAGTTTTAATCTAAAGCAAAATAGAAGTCATTTATGTGGAACATATACTAATAACACTCTTGTGGAATTACTAAATGATATTTCACAAAACCTAAATTTTCAAGAAAAAGACTGTTACAAGACAGGCTGATTTCTTTAATCAGAAATAACTAAGAAAAACTCAATATTTTAGGTGTTTCTGATATTTACATTGTTTTAAAATGTCATCTTCTTGAAAGATCTTTTTGGTAGAAGTATTTCTGTTTTAGTTTAAATGATAATAATAATTTTCCCTTATTTCTTTCACTATGCCCTCTACTGTGCTATGTGCTTGTGGTTATTATGTCACTTGATCCCACAACACTTTGAGCATAGCGTGACCATTTTCAGAGTGTAGAGATGAGGAATCGAAGCCTAGAGAAATTAAGTAACCTATCCAAGTTCACAGAGCTAGTATGTATGGGGCAAAAAACAAAACAGGATCCAAATCCAGAAATGCTCATAACCACTATGTTAAACCTCTTCACTTATAAATGGTTGAAACAGCATCCTGTAAATACTTCAAAGTGAAATAATCCCCGGCTCCTAAAGCAAATCGCTTAACTTCTCTATGTCTCAGTTTTCCTTAGATGTAAAATCAGAGTGAATGGATCAGAAGGTTCAGTATGCTGAAAACTCTAGAATTTAAAGTAAATAATTTTACTTTATAAATCTGATTGGTAAATCTAGAAACTTATTTAAAATTGAAGAATAAGTCTACTAAGGATTTAATCTGTTTAGGCTCCTATAAGAAAATATCATAAACTGGGTGCCTTATAAACAACAGAAATTTCTCACATTTCTGGAGGCTGGCAAGTCCAAGATCAAGACAGATTCAGCATCTGATGAGGGCCCACTTTCTGGCTTATACACAGTGCCTTCTGTCTGTGTCTTCACAAAGTGGAAGGGCTACCTAGATCTCTGGAGTTTATTTTATAAGGGCACAAATCCCAATCTTGAGGGTTCCGTCCTTGTATCCTAACCACCTCCCAAACACCCACACCTGCTAACACCATCACTTTAGAGTTAGGATTTCAACATATGAATTGCAGTGGGGGCGAGGTGGGGGGGGGGGAGAGACACAAACATTCAGACCATAGCAGGATTTTTCTTTTCTATTGGATTCTCTAATTAGTGTTCTAAAAATTATAAATCTTCTATATCAGTGCAAGAAACATATTTGATATTATCTAATTCACAATTCAAAAGGTATAAGGATATCTATTCTTATGTATATACCTTATTTTCCCCAGGTCAGGCAAACATATCTCTAAGAAATAGAAAGAAAGTAATATCAGTGCAATCTTACATTCTTTAGCATTCAGTTAACACACATCCAACAATTGGAAAGGAGCTACTTGCTGTTATAGTACTAACATAATACACAGTACTCAACTCAGTCTAAGCCCCCATAAATCATCCTGTACAGCCAAGTCTGCAATGGCCTGGCCAAGAATGTGAATTTGGTGGTGGTTCCTGAGATAAGGGAACTGAGCTCTTGACAAATTAACATGTTGTGTAGTAACCACATTTGGTATAGGAGCAAGAGGAGGACATCCCCACACCCCTGACCATCCACTGTATGGTTCACACACAATCTTTCACAGAACACTATTTGCATTCATTTCACGGGACTCACAACTCTGATGTGTTTATTTAGTTCCTAATTTATTTTAATTGAAAAATAAAAATTGTGTATATTTATCATGCACATGTTTTGGGGCTGGCCAGTTAGCTCACTCAGTAGAGTGTGGTGCTGAAAACACCAAGGTTGAAGGTTCAGATCCCTGTACCAGCCATCTGCCAAACAAAACAAAACAACAACAACAACAACAACAAACACGATGTTTTAAAATACATACACTTATGTAATAGCTAAATCAAGCTATTTAACATTTGCATTACCTCACATACTCACCATTTTTTATGGTAAGAACACTAAAATCTGCTCTCTCAGCAGTTTTCAAGAATGCAATATATTAACTATAGTCACTACATTGTACAATAGATCTCTTGAACTTACTCCTTCTAACTGAAATTTTGTATCCCTTGACCAACATCTCCCCAACCCACCCACCCCATCCCCATCCCCTTGGTAGCCACCATTCTACTGTCTACTTTTCTGAGTTCATCTCTTTTAGATTGCACATATAAGTTGAGATCATGCAGTATTTTCTTTCTGTGCCTGGCTTATTTCACTTAATGTAATGTCCTCTAGGTTCAATTCATGTTGTCACAGGATTTCCTTCTTGTTTAAGGCTGAACAGTATTCCATTGTGTATGTATATACTCTACTTTATGCATTCATCCACTGGTGGACACTTAGGTTGATTCCATATCTTGGCTATTGTGAATAATGCTGTAATGGGAATGTAGATATCTTTCTGACATACTATTTCCTTTGAATATATTCCCAGTAGTGGGATTGCTGGATCATATGGTAGTTCTATTTTTTGAGGAAACTCCATACAGTTTTTCATAATGGCTGCACTAACTTACATCCCCACCATGATGTGTTTATTTAATGTCTCTCTTTCCTCAAAATTCAAATTCCACGACATCAGGAATTAACCTGTCTTCTAACCACTATATCCTTAGTGCCTACAATAGTAGTATATAACACATAATATGTGCTCAGAACATATTTACCAAGTAATTAATGAGATCATACAAGTGGTTAAAAAAGACTTTCTCTGCTGGAGATTTTTATCCCTCACTCTTTGCTGTTAGTTACTGTTTTTTTCTACCTCTCCACCCACTATGATCAATCACCTCCTGCCTCAGTTTACAAATGTGTCTTAACCGGTAAACTCTTAATAGACAATGATTACTTCACCAGCCCCTGAGCTCAGGATGTTTGCTCTCTCAGCACACAACCTTCCTTCTGGGCAAGAGACATGTCTGGATGGTTCTACCTCTCCTTTCAAAGCTTCTTTCTTAAGTGTCTTCTCAAGACTAGATGATCTCATTCAGAACACAAACTTTGCAAATCTCCACTGTGTCCAGAGTTACATGGTTCTTTATGTATTGAGAGATTTGTATCTCATAAGCATCTTCATTTTTCATTGAGATGCACAAAATCTGCTCCATGGTGCACATAAGGTATACTCCCACACTGAATCCTTGCTTTCTGAATGAAAACCTGGGCATTGACTGGTACTATGAGAGATGGACAAGCTGACATCCACAACTTGCTTTTGACACCCCCACCCCCACCCCCCCCACCAAACCTGCAGTTGTTCTGGCAAGGTCCAAACCCCAACTGCACATGAAGGCACTAGGCTGACCATTGGGCCTTTCCATACTATAGTCCCCTCTGGTCACCTTCACTTGAGTTTGATCTCATTTTGCTAAACTTATGAAGAGGATAGTGGGTGGCAACAGACTGGTACTTGATGATGCTGCAGCGTGGTTTATAAGGCCAGCCTTCACCTAGTACTTTGGGAATTTGTGAGCATAAGCTGCATGGAGTATCACATCCCTTCCAGTGGGGCATAAGCAATCACACAAATGGCAGCCCTCTTGGTATCATACTGTATCATCCTGGACATGGGTGTGTTGTACTTACTCTTAGCCCAGTTATCCCCTTATTGTAATCTAAATTTCACTTGATGTCTCTTGAAATAGGTCTTTTTCCTGACAACTTTGACAAATCTCATCTTGCCCAACAGAAATCCACATCCACAGCTGGGCACAGACCTGAAGACCTCACAGAGCTCCAGGGAGAAGACCACAGTTCATGCATAAGCTAAATAGCACCTAGGGAACTTTTTCAATACACGGATTCCTGGGCTTCAATCTTAAGACATTTTGATTCGGGAACACTGATGGGGCCAGAGAATCTGTATTCTTCAAAAGTTATTCAATAATGCCACTTCTGCCCAACCACCACTCAACCATCTGTCTCACTATGTCTGAACTACATTCACTAAACCACACACACAACTATGAGCAATGCAAAAAGCAACAAGTACCACATTTTGCTCTCAGAACTAGGGAAGGACTCATTCATTCATTCATTTTTACGTCAGGCATCATGCTAGAAATCTGCAGGGGCATACAATGAAAAAAATACGGTTCCTGTGGGCAGGACATAATTTATGGGGTCCAGTACAAAATAAAAATGTGGTACCCCTTATTCAAAAGATACTAGGAATTTCAAGACAGCAACAGTTGAGCATTAAACCAAGCACAGGGCCCATCTGAGCGTGGGCAAAGCATATTCATTTCGGGAATCTGCTGACCTAAACTATACTCCCTTGAGCAATGCAAAAACAACAAGTACTTCATTTTGCTCTCAGAACAAGAAGAGCCCTCAGAAATACACCCAAGACACTGGCCCAGCTTGTGCATGAGGAAGGAATGTAAGACATTCCCACCTAAGAAATAAAATTCAACTAACAGGCAAAAAATGATTAGCTAGTCAAAATGATTTTTATGATCACTAAAAAAAAATCTCAATTTTAATCAATTTTTCCAGTTGAATAAATAACTAGTCTTTGTACTTCTAATGAGTATAATTAAAATAATAACAATGACAGAAAAATAATGAATTAACATTCTCTATTATTTTGGGGTTTGCTTGGGTGCTATTCTTTTCTAGAAGCTTTAAAAATAAATCCTTAGGAATGAAAGCTCCTCTTTGCAGAGCTGACCAATGCATATGCAAGTGATATCCATAGGCTCACGAACAAGAAAGAATAACAGGTAGAAAGAATAATAGCTTCTAACCTTAATGAAATGCAAAAAAAAAAGAAAAGAAATTTTTTTTGCTTAAGACATCCAGGTAGAAACTTCAATTAATCCAAATGCACTTAATAAATTAGTTCTTCTATACTACAGAACATTATTCTTCTTAAGCCATTTGTCAAACTCATACTCCAACATTTCACATTAGTAATCATCATGATTCTATAATGTAGAATTTTGTAGTTTAAGAAGCTGATGGCTATTTTGTTGTATGGACTTGGGCATCTATAAACCCAAATGTTGGTATTTATTCCCATCCTTTTAAGACCAAAGACTTTTTAAAAACTTAAAGTATGCAGGCCAGAAGCAAGACAGAGATGCTTGTCCTTTATAAACACAGTGCTTAAGAGTTTTTGTGTAACTCATGATTGTCATGTTACTATATTAGCTGTCAAAGTGCCAAAAACTTGGTGCTACTACATTTACTATTTCATTGTTGTTTTGCCTTATTTGTATCCAAACATAATACCTGGCTTCAGAACATTACAAATAGTGATCAACAAAATTAAAATGAACACAACCAGCCATATAGTATTGCTGAAATTCTAGGAGAAGGGAAATAAATTCTCCAGCAAACACTCATGCATAGCAACAAAGGCTTTATATTGTTCAAAAACATTTTACCCAGATGTCAAGGAAGACAACCAGAAAAGACGACCTTCCTAGTGCCTTAGGCATTTCCAGAAGGAACTTGGACATTTAAACTTGTGACTGTGATAACATGGAAGAATAGCCCCCCTTTCTAAATAAAATCTCAGTCACTCTCAAGGAAAAGTGAAAAAAGAAAGCATCAGGTACAGAATCACAATTTTATACAGTGAAAACAAACAAATTTACAAACCAACTAATACTTATCAAATTTACTAGGGAAAAAACAAAGAATTTTGCTGAGTTGAACACAGCATACTTTTTGGACTGTAGTTTTATTGCAGTCCACTGACAAACATGATACCATACAGTAAACAAATTCCAGTTTATAGCTTTTCTTCAAACCAAGAATAAAACCTATATCTTATTGTTGCTTCAAACTTATTAGTCAAAACATCTTAAACACACCTCGGCAAAGCTTATATGATAGTTCTGAAAGCAAAACATTTAAATAAGTATTCTTCAGAATCATTCTTTTTAAAATAAAGACCAATCCCAGAGATTCTGAGGTGGTAAGTCTGGGGTGAGGCCCAAGAACACTTTTTTTGGGTTGTTTTTACATTCTGTTTTTAAAACAAAAAAAAATTAAAACTCCCCAGGTGATTCTCAGGCACAGCTAAACTAATAGTTCTCAAAGTGTGGTCCCTAGGCCAGCAATATATGGGAATTTGTTCCAAATGCAACATCTGGAGCATCACCCAGACCTAGCAAATAGAAACTAAGTGAGGGGAAGGAAGGAAGGCAGCTCTGTAGCTTAACAAGCCCTGCAGGTGATTCTGATTCATGTTGGAGAATCGCTGTTTCATCCAAAGATGAGTTAGGTCAAAGTCATCTGTCCTGTAATTACTGAAACAAAGTTACCAAACCTTTCACTAGATTTTCTTTAATAGTTGCTATACTCAACACAGAAATCAGCATAAATCTCAGAAATGTATTACCTTGTAAAAGTGCCTACCACCTGCTACTTTGGAAACGTTCCTATAAGTGATCACATTTGCCACCCTAATCCCAGCACCCACCTCCTTTCCTGAGTGACAGCAGAAGTCAGCAAATTTTTGCTGTAAACTGTCAGATAGGAAATGTTTTCAGCTTTGCAAGCCACATGGTCTCTTTCACAACACTTAACTCTATTGTATACAATACATAAATGAATGGGTGTGGCTGTGTTCCACTAAAACTTTATTTACAAAAACAGGTGTCAGGCCAGATTTGGCCTAAGGGCTGTAATTGGAAGATTCTTAAGTTTAAGAAATGATGGCAGAGTAGTTGTGGTGGGGAGGACGGGGGAAGAAAAAAACAAAAACAACTTATCACTTATTCACAGGGTAAACACTAATTAGGTACATACCACAGTACACCTGGAACCAAACATCAAAGCCCAACCTGCACAGACCCAAATCTAATAGAAGAAAAATTTTAAATAATTAGAAACAGTACTTTAATATTGATCAAATTGCTCTAAGTGTGTAGAAGAGGTAATTGACAAGCTCTGAAAAAAACATGTGTTGGGAAAATAGAATAGTTTGGTCAAGCTCCCTTGCCTTGGGTCAGGTTGGGGGTGGTGTGGCACATTCTTTGTAGGCAAATTGTGTGTGTGGTGGGGGGGATAGTGCACATGCACAGCACCACAGCTTGGCTAGCAACTGCCTTGGGTGGACACCGCTCCACGCAGCCATGCTTTCCAACCTACAGCTTCCAAGGACCTGTTTGCCAGTTACCTAGTTCATAGATCTGCGTGTAAGGTGTCTGGTGACCCAGCCTGGTGTGTGAGGAGTCTAGTGACCCAGGCTGGTATGTGACAGGTATGTGACCCAGTTTGTGAATAGGCTTGAGGGGTCTGTGAGCTTCAGACCCAGGCCCAGCCCTAGCTCAACAACTGGCATGGTCAAGTACCTTTAAAATTGGCATCACAAACAGGATTAAGAATGCCAATTGGCATAGTAGCAGGATTACAGGCAGGTAAAAGAGCTCCACAACTGGCAATGTTGGCAGGATGCCAACATTAGCCTAGCGCCACAATTGGCGTAGTCTGCGACAGGATTCTGAATAAGTACAGGAGCCAAAAGCCCTTGGAAGAAGGAGGAAATGTGGCTACTTTAGAATATGCCTGCTCTATGGCCACTTTTCTGCTGACCGAAGCCTGGCTACTGTTAACTATGCTGCAAACTGATCGAAATTTACAGCAGAAAGCAGAGTTGTTGGAAGCACAGATAAATGTCCTGGAGGATGGCATGAAGCAACTAACCACTCCTGCCTCTCACACCAGGGAAGATGACCAATCCAGTGGTAAGTTGGGGAAAACCATGCATCTCCAGGCACAACCTGTTGTGCACAAGAAATTGAGATAGTAAAGCAGCAGAAACAGGGAGAGCCCCTGGCTGCTACAGCTATGGGACCTAGGGGTGGATGGTGTAACATGCTCTAGAGACAATATAGTAAACTCATGTTGCATTTGTCTGAAAGCAAAAGCCTCGGAGGGTGCCATTTAAACCCGATGGCTAGCCAGGCGCCATATAAACCCGACAATATAGTAAACTCATGTTGCATTTGTCTGAAAGCAAAAGCCTCGGAGGGTGCCATTTAAACCCGATGGCTAGCCAGGCGCCATATAAACCCGAGAAATGAGTGCCACATGCAGATGGACAGATGACCAGAGGATGGGTACCCCTACAGAATTTCAAGTATGTTTTTACCTGGTGAAAAGGTGGAAAAGTTAGTCTCCATTACTACACACCTGTCTCAGTGGCAGTGGTTACAGAAGAGCTGCAGATGTGCACAGGGGCAGGGCAGCCACTCCTTGATGGACTGGGTGAATGCAGCTGTTTGAACTGTGGGCGAATGCTGCAAAACTGCCTGAGACTGAGTGAATAGCCAGTGTAAGCTGAGCTGATTGAAGTAATTCAAAAGCCAGATGTAAAAGGGAAGCAGCAAAGATTTGGAAAATTTGCAGCCTGGCCATGAAGTAGAGAAGCGGAGAACAGGAGAAAAACGCAAGGGTGAAGCAGACAAACTGTTTGCTAAAGACATTATCTTGGTGGTGAGACAGCTAGATGCTGATGACTAAGACAATGAAAAGGCCCTGAAGGCATTTGAGAAGTTTGGGAGAGCACCCTTCAGATCCTAGTAGAACTGAGTTTGTCCTGGAGGACAGACCTGAGGTGTCATTGCCCTCGGCAAACTGCTCCCTGCATCCCAGCTGCTCTGGTTGGAGCAATCCTGCCTCAGCACCTCTGAAGAGCAAAAGCCAAAAACCTTGGTGGCGTTCACGTTGTAAGTTTGCAGGCCAGCAGTATGTGAGAGCAGTGGAGGCATGGCAGCCTCCACCTAGATTTTGGAAGACGTATGAATAAGCTGGGGAACTCAGGCGGAGACCTGCTACAGGGGTGGAGCCACTAAGGAGGTCATCTACGGAGCAATGTGGAGCAGAAAATTGGGGTCGGAGCCCCCACAGAGAACCCCCACTGAGGAAATGTCTAGTGAAGCTGCATACACCAGGGCAACTCAATGGGCTGCACTTGGTGGAACTGTAGGAGCGAGGCTGGCCAATGCTTTGGGGATCCGGGTGCCCCAGTGTGCTTAACATTTGCCCTGTTTGGGTTTTGGATTTGTTTGGGACCAGTTTTCCTTTCTATTCCTCCCTTCTGGAATGGGAATGTGTACCCAATGTCTGTCCCACTGTAACTTGGAAGTAGATAAACTTGTTTTTGACTCTTTACAGGTTCATGGCTGAAAGGAGTTTTGCCTTTAGTCTTAGATGAGATTTTGGACTTTTGAGGACATTTATCCTCGCTAAGGGAACATCACGGAAGATTCTGAACACATAGATTGTACGGTGAGGGACCCTGAAGAGGTGGATTTTGGGGAAAATAGAATAGTTTGGTTAGGCTTCCTTGCCTCTGGTCAGGTTGGGGATGGTGCGGCACATTCTTTGTAGGCAAATTGTGTGGGGTTGGTGCACATGTGCAGGGCCAGCTACCTTGGCTGGCATCTGCCTCGGGTGGCCACTGCTGCACACAGCCATGCTCTCCAACCTGCGGTTTCTAAGGACCTGTTTGCTGGTTGCCTGGCTCATGGACCTGCGTGTGACGGGTCTGGTGACCCAGCCTGGCATGTGAAGGGTTTGTGACCCAGTCTGTGAACAGGCTTGAGAGATCTGTGAGCTCCATACCCAGCCCTAGCTCAATAATTGGCCCAGTCAGCAGGACTATGGGCAGGTGAAAGAGCTTTACAATTGGTGACATCAGCAGGATTCCCACATTAGCCTAACTTTACACCATGAAACAGGTGATATTAGGTCTGGATCTCCAGGAATGAATAGGGTTACACCACTTCGAGAAGGAGGAGAAAGATATAAGAGGTAGGGGATAGAGTGTGTACGAGGCATAAAGCTCAAGATTAACACATTCAAGAAACAAAGAGAAGATCAACATTGTTAGACCATGGGGTAAATAGTGAGGAAGGGGAAAATGGTGTCTATTATATAAAATAGACAAACTGAGACAAACTTTGTATGTCTCAGAATTTGGGGGTGTATCCGGATATGTGGCATGGTATCATACTGTATAAGCTGCAAACTGTCATGATCAGACACTTTTTTACCCCAACAGATCACCCTGGCTGTAGCACAGAGGACCAAATAGGGAAGAGTTGCTGGAGAATGTTTAACAGACCCAGTGAAAGACAGAAAGAATTGATTGAACCAAAGTAGTGACTGGTAGGAGATGGGAGGAAAAGTTTTGCAAGGCTTTTCTGAACTTGCATAGACATTCTTTCCTACTAGACGGAAAAGGAAGAGCTAAAAAAAAAAGATTCCCATTTGGGAGACTTTAGAGAAGGTAAGACTCTTAACTGAGATGGAGGAGCAAGCTTGGAATACAAAGATAAACCTTATTCTGCTGAGGACATGTGAAATTTCACACATTGGGGGATGGGTAAAGAAGTGTAGTCAAATGTTTATTTCATAAAGTAACAGATGCAAGTGAAAATAATGAAAATAATATGCAAACAATACTAATATATATATATATATATATATATATATTTTTTTTTTTTTAACAATAATCAAGACATGACACACCTATAAAATGAAATGTATTTGAAACCAGAGGAGGAAGTGAAATAAATACATTCTTGGAGAGCCATAAGGAGACTACTAGAGATTGCTTCCTTTCATGTTTCAGGTGACCACTGTCTGGGGGAAGCCCACTTTCTCCCTTACTGATAAGAATCTCTGGAAAGATGAAGACTTATGAGCAAAAAAATGTCTGGTCCTCCCAGCCCTAAGAACTCTCTCGGTCTACCCCAGGCTGGAGTAGGCCTTACCGAGTTCAGCCTCTTCCTAGGCTACCCTACTGAAAAAAATTCTAAACGTGACATCAGAGTTCTAACACCAAGTCTCTGCTAAAGCAGGACAGTGAACAAGTACAACCCACATTTAAGGTCAGAAGGTCAAATTTAGCCTTCTTACCCCCAAGGAGTGTAGTGGTACTGATGTGGGGTGTGGGAGGGGGTGGTTAATTGAGAAAGCATACACCACAGATCATAAAGTCCCAGCATCTGGTGTACAGTAAAATATTTAATGAATAAATAAAGTGACTCTTTGGCACATAAACTGATTTTTTCATCCATTCTTACAGCAGACATTTTCTACTTTATTTAAGCCAAAAGAGATGTTCTGTATGAGTATCCAGAATAAACCAGTTTCCTACAACTAATATATTGGCTTCAAATAGGGCTCACAGGATACCAAAAATATTAACTACAAGTTTGGATGGTAAGATTGTGGGATATTTCATTTCTTCTGGGGACAGTTGCCTGTATTTTCTAAGTTTACTATAGGATAGATACTAAACAGTGATTAAGTTTGGGCAGTAGGATAGTGATTGGCCAGTAGGATAATGGAGACATGCCTATATTTTCTAGATTTTCTACAAAAAAAAAAAAAAAAAAAACATATGTAATCAAAAATAGAACAATTTATGGAAGAAACAAAGTCTAAAGGCTGGCTCTCACCTCCACTGCTGCCTCTTTGGTTCAAGTTACCAAAACCTTCTGTCTACTGTAATAGCATCTTCCCTGATCTCTCAGCTTTCCCCTTGACCCTACAATGCATTCAACATAGAGCAGCCATGGTGCTTCTTTAAAATGTAAAGTCCTCCTAACCCACTGGAGATGCGATTAAAAATTCAGTGTCTGTAGCCCTAGCCTATCTCTCTGACCTTATCTCCTACCTCCCATCGCCCCCCAAACCCCATTCCCTACCTTCCCCCTCCCCCACCACACACTCTGGTCCCTACTTCAGCCTCCCACTCTCTCCCTAGCACCCCCCTCCCACTCCATTCTGGCCACACTACTTTAAATCCATCACTAGAACAAACCTAGCAACAAGGAACCTGTCCCCAGACTTCAACTCCATTCCAGGCTCAGATCAAACATCATCTTTACAGGGAGGGCTTCCCCGAGTGCCCTATCTGGTTACGCCCTATACTATATTTGCTCTTCATGGCACCACGAGATGCAAATATTCGGACTCCAACTGGACATGCACATTTGAAAAGATGACATCATGATCTACACTTCTCCTCCACTGCTGAGCTATTTGGTGGAAACAATGTCACTGAGAAACAAATACCAAGCTTTTCCTAAAACTTCAGTATATGTCTATCTCTAGCAGTGACAATCTGAAAGTCGCTGGCTGGACTGAAAGCTCACTGCGCCCTTGAAGACAACACAGAATCCCTGGAATTTTGGACATGAATATATCAATCTTAGACCTAATTTGATATTTCTGGCTTCTTGGCTGGACTCCAGTTAATGTTTGAGTATTTCCAGCTCTGTGTAGGTATAATTACCCTTTCATTAAATTGCTAAAACCAAAGCTAGGAGTCATCTAAGTAATGGAAAATTCATTTATTAAATCAAAATCAATCAGTGACTAGCAGTAGGACTAAAACCTTGCATGCTATACAAACATAGTTGATTAGCTCTTTTTAGACTTACGAAAAATCTGATGGAGTCATGGCTGAGAAAGTTCGATATTTCACTATTAAAAAAAAAAATTCTGGGCCGGCCCATGGCTCACTCGGGAGAGTGTGATGCTGGTAACACCAAGGCCACAGGTTCGGATCCCATATAGGGATGGCCGGTTAGCTCACTTGGGAGAGCGTGGTGCTGACAACACTAAGTCAAGGGTTAAGATCCCCTTACTGGTCATCTTTTAAAAAAAAAAAAAAATTCTGATCTTGAGGCCTTCTACTGAAAATACTATCAAATACTTGATAGATCCTGGCCCAGGTTTTAAGAATAAACAAAATATATTGAACCATGTTCCAATACTAAACACTAGTTGAGTCCATCTCAAAAAATAGTGGTAGAAATAAAGCAGCAGGCACATGTTCTTACTTAATGAAGGAAAAGGCAGAGGAAATAACACATTAGAACTGAAGATTAAGAACTATCTGATTGTTAAGAGTGTGTGAGGAAAATGGAGACAGACCAGTCCGGCTCCCTCACCTCATATCAAGCTGAGCATGACCCAGCCTGTCTGATGTAAATACGCTAACTGTGCAAGTGCCCCCAGGTGTTCCTTGGCTATCTGACTATAGCATAAAAGACAACAGCTCTCTGATCCACTGAGGGGGCTGAGCTCGGGTCCAAATAAAGCATGTCAACCTTGTCAACAGCTCCCAGGATCTTTCCAATTACCTAGCTCGTGACCTGCATATGAGGGGTCTGTGACCCAGACTGCACAGAATGGGCTTAAAGGGTCTGTGTCCCAGCCCAACAGAGGGAAAACAGAATTCATTATATTTCAAGCATTTCACAGATAAACTCACTATAAGAGAGTTTATAAAATCTCACTCATTTTCTATCTGATAGGGAAGAAACACCACTGGTAGGGAGTAGGGCTGGGAGGGATTAGTGACAGAGGATGTGATGGCCCCATCCCATTCTCACCCCTTAGAAGAAAAAACATAATGACTTGTACTGGAATAGTTTTACTCCTCATTGCATGTCATAACTGGGTGAGCGGGGAGAGGAGGAGAGGAAGGAACAGAACAGCCTCCTTCTACCCAGTACTCAAATGTGGAAATATTTTTTTTCCTGTTTTCTTCTTCTTCTAGCTGATCACACTATCCAGGGTAATTGACGATTGTGGTACTTAGCATTAGAACCAATTTTATGTCTAACTAGAATACGAATGATCACTGTTGACTAGGGATTTATAAAGACGCCTTCCAGAAATCATTCCACAGAAAGAACAAGAACAAGCCAAGGCAAGGGCATGGAAGACAGTTTTTCCTCAGTAAAATCCTGGGTTTGGGGAAACTGTTTCTTATGTTAATTCCCCTGAAGGATGCCTGAGTGGGGAACTTCCAAACTAGGCTGGTTCAGAGGTAAAGTTCAGAGGCCAGATTGTTATCACAGACACCCCAGGCACCTTTTGTCTTGCTGCTGGTCAACTTAAGAGCTGGGAGCTGGGGTTCTGCTAATGCACAGAGCTGGGGTATTTACACCAAAAAGGGCAGGAAGGAATGGATTTCTCCAAGGCCCCAGGCAAGTGATGAGATTTTCAAGAACTTCACCCCTTTTGTACAACAATGCCTGTTGATGTATGCTGTTGAGTTCCAGTCCCCAAAGAACAAACTAGAAATAGGAATTTTTAGCTCTGTACAGGCTTACTTTCTCACCCTTTCTTACTAGATATTGTGTCCTCAGGTTTAGCCCTTTTTCTAAATCTAGCTTTGTTAGAATTTGTTGACTGGTTCCAATCGTTATCTTTAAGTGACCATTTTCAGGGCTGAGACACTCCTCCCTTGCCCTATGCACCTGTCTTAATTTCATGTGTCAGGCACACATGCATAAACCTGAATAGATCTGCTATGGAAAATAGCAAGTGCTTCAATGAAGTGTTACATTCAATATTACAAAGCAAATTTTGAACCTATGTTACATGTTGCCTATTAAGTTACTGTCACTCATTCATGGTTAAATGGGCCTGCAAGGGAATGAATGCACTGCAAACACTAGATTATGTTTAAAAGAAATCATCTGTCCAGAAATTCCAACTTTTTTTCAGTCAACTATTTACCACTCAACATCAAGTATTTTCCTTTTTTCCTTTATCCCTGCAAGATTTGAATTCTTTTTGTTTTAGTTTTGATAAAAAAAATTATTTGATGTCTTAGAGAAATAACACAGTTACTATTTTAAATGAGTTTTTATTAATAAGTTCATCTTTAAGCAGGAAATAAAGAAATCTAATGTCAAACTAGGAAGACGACATTTTTCAGCCCCATTTGATTATGTTTGCTAAATGTTAGACAATACTGGTTGACCTACTATGACCTTATTAACTTGGGATTTACTTAGTAAAGCACTTCATCTTAAAACCTCCAGCCAAATTAACAGCAATTGAAACTAGCTATTATTACATGACATTTTGAATTGTTTTTCTTTGATAGCACAGAGCTGAATATTTTGGTTCAAATCCTCTTGTTTTTGTTTCCAAAGCTTTCTCTCTTGCACTTTTTTTTCTTTTATATGAAGAGCCATCTAAAGATGATTTCATGATTTCCACCAAAAATGTTAATTTGCAAACACAAAACCACATTTTGAAAATGTTTCTTTACTTTTGAACTGATGCTTCTGTGGAGTAGCTATCCTGCTCAACATCCAAAGAATAATGGGTGCTAGTTTTTCGAATTATTGCTTAAATTTTGGGGGGTCCTGTTTATTTCTCGATTGTAAATCCTGAACACTTGTTTTGTAAACTAACCAAATAACTGTAGTATGAATGCCCTTAGTCAGCTGAAGTTCAGAGCTGATCGAGGTTGATGATGAATTTTTATTATTACTTATTGTCTCTTGGCTGTAACTGAAATCATAATCATCTCGAAAAGGCTATCAATTATAATATCAGTTTATCTATATAGCATAAAGTTCTTATCCCTAGCATATCCCAGAAATCTTTTTAAAATTACCCTTTATCTAATCTTGCAAATGGAGACTTAAATGATAGGTTCAAGGCAAAATTCTACCAAGCAGGTAAATTTTAGTCAAGAATAACAAAGGTTAAAAAGAACACCAAGGCTTGTCTTTAACCTCAACCTAAACAATTTTTTAAAATCACACAAAAAAGTCGTTTTCCCCAGTCTTCGTTAAGAACAAACTAGTAGCGTGAGAACAAAACTATTAGTTAAGAGATCTTTCCCAGCTGCAGATTTCAGAGCTGACAAATGCATTGAAAAGAAAAGAGCGTGCAAAGATGCTCTCCTTACCTGAGGTGAAAGCAGTGTACCAGCTGTGCCACTACTGTCACCATCTTCCCCAGGTGAAGAGCAGGGAACGCCAGGGTCGCAAGAAGTGAAGAAAAGCGATAGAGCTCCTCCAAGAATCTCCCCAAAGCACCTTCTTCCGCGAGACACCTCCTCTCTGTGCCTCTCATTCGCCCTTCACGGTTAACCACAGCCCTGTCATTTCTGCTCCATCATCCAGCAACCGCTGGAAGGACCGGGCTGAAGCGTGGGCAGGAGCAGGACGCCGGCCAGCGCGAGCGCGGAGCGGGCAGAGCGGCTCCAGCGGGCGGACCGCGGGGACCCCACTGCCGCGCGGCTGCAGCTGAGCTCGCAAAGCCGCACGCTGCTGGGCAAACAAGATCAGCCTTCCAGGAACAAGCATCAGCTGAGACGCAAGCCCCGCTGCTTCCCCGAGCCCGGTGCTAGCCAGTGTGGTGCAAACCAAAGCGTGCTGGGTGCTCAGAAAGCGGTCCCAACTACTGAGCATGCTCGGCTTCGCGGCGGCTCTTACCAGGGCCTTTGAACTGTTTGACTTGTTTTGACTTGAGAAAGGGAGGATGAATGGAGAAGTGGGCCGAGGGTGAGATTCAGTGGAGGCAATTTCTGAAACATGGAGATGACCTCTTCCCCATCCTCCCCACCCCCGCAAAGGAAGGGGGGGCGGGGGAGAATATATGGCACTTGCACTTAGCAAGTATTTTTTTATTGATAGGTTCATAGAGATAGTTGGAAGTTATCAGTGTTTAGTCTTTAACTCTCTCCCTGCATGGTTAACTAGTCTCTGGGGTCAAGCATGTGGTGTAGGCAGTGAAAGGATTTAATCCTAACAAATCGTTGTCACTCAAGGATTAGGTATGGAATTGCCAATATTTGAAAATCTAGTCAATGTGCCACAAATGAATCGATTTTTACACAAGCGTTATCTGCCTCCCGATGACTTTCTTAAAACAAGTATTTTGTAAAGTAATTGTGCAATTGTTGAAATTTAAATGTTAGCATAAATTATAGATACATACATTTTGAAATTTAAGTCTTCCAGACGGCAAGGTCAATGGAAGCAGAGAATGTCTGGCTAATTCATAATTGTAAACCAAGTTCTTTTCCCGGGACCTAGTAAGTGGCAACTATTCCATAAATTTGTGAGAATGAATTGTGGGTTTCTTAGATAATCTGTAAATGGCACTTACTGGAAAGATGAATTCTTGAATTTGATATGGACCTAAATTCTCACTCTTGACCTTCTCAGCTTTCCATTTTGGGCTGCTCAGGTATTTGAAAATAGGAATATACTATAAATTTTTGTCATATAAGTGTGCAACATGGAAGCAAATTGGCTTTTAAATTCTATTTGCATTTTAATTTTGTGTGTGTGGCCCCTTTTCCCCTCCTTTTTCAACCCCCTAAGATGCTACTCACCAAGTTGAGCCAAATTCAGAGTATGTTCTCTCAGTTACTATTGAAACCAACAACATTGACTCTCCATGGTTTGCAGATAAATTATTTCATTTGGAAAAACTTCTAGCCAGTCTTCTCTGCCAAGTTTCTGGAGGATGAATATGAGAGGCTTTCACGGATGAATGGGACCCTGAAATAGGCTGAAAGCTGGGCTTGTGAGAGTCTTTACAGAAAACATGGTTGAGCTGAGAATCAGGTATTTCTTGAATTCTTACCAGGTGTCTCCTTGGCTGGCTAATCCACTTCCTTGGGGTGGAAAAATTCCCACTCCCACCCCTTTCTCTGGCTTCCTCTACTCTTCCTTTAAGACTTAGGTGCCACCTGAGTGCCTCCTAAGCCCAGGGCCCTTCCTGGTTCCCCTGCCGGTGTCTCTCCAGTGCATACTTTTATCACTATCATGCCTGCCTACCAGCAGCCACGAATTCCTTAAGGGTAAAGACAATGCTGATTGTTTGTACCTATAGAATTATATACATCTCTTAAAAAAAAAAAAAAGGGCCAGCCTGTGGCTCACTCGGGAGAGTGCGGTGCTGATAACACCAAGGCCACGGGTTCGGATCCTATATAGGGATGGCCAGTTCGCTCACTGACTGAGCGTGGTGCTGATAACACCAAGCCAAGGGTTAAGATCCCCTTACTGGTCATCTTAAAAATAAAAAAGAAAAAGAATTATATACACCTGCACAATTACTGGTTTTCATAGGTTTTCAGATTAGATGGAGGCACACGAAGGAGTCCTTCTATTGTGCTGACCACTTAGAAAATTGGTAGAGTTAATCAAGGGACATTTCCTAGAGAAAGTGATTCCAGAAGGAAAAAGAACCTTTTCAGTATCACTAAGTCAAAGTGATACTTTTCATAACTGGAAGGGATTTGTGCAGACCTTGATGAGTACACGTAACTAGGATGGAGCTGTTTTATGGTTTTTAATCCCTGATTCTCTGTCCCAAATAGAAGAAGGAAAAGAAAAAAAGAAATAGAAGCAGAAGTGGAGATAACAACTGCTCCTGCACTGGGCCCCTTGGACTCAACTCATTCAATTTCATGGCAGAGATTCCTTGCCCTGTCTCTCTCATTCACCTCCTACAATTTTTTTGCTGTTCATTATATAGCAGTGAATCTGGTTCTCAGAGGTTGCCCAGGGTGTCCTAATCACCAAAGCCAAGAATTTCTCAGTTTTGATGACAAAATCATAACGATCACTTATTTGCACCTTCTTCTCTGTCAGGCATAGCTAAATTCTTTACAAATATCACCTTTAATCATCACAAGTAGCATCTTTAGTAGCATTTATCACAATTTTACATTTTGAATTTACACTATATAATAATGTGTTGGCTAATGTCAAAACAAAACAGGTATACAAACAGTAACTGATATTACGGTGGGTAAGGACAGAGAATATTATTATCTGCTGCTGATGAAACCAAGGCTTTTTTTTTTTTTTTTTTTTTTTTTTTTTTTTTTTTTTGTCTTTTTGTCCATGTCCGGCAACGGATTGCAACCCTCAGTGTTGCCCCCGTACCGGACCGGGGACCGGCAACGGGATCGCAAGCCTCGGTGCTGCTCCCGCGCCTCGCTCAGCCAGTGAGCGGGAGCCGGTCTGTATGTGGGATCCGAACCCTCGGGCAGGAGCGCTGCCGCGCTTCCCAAGCGGCGCACTATCCAGTGCGCCACCGGGCCGGCCCAGAAACCAAGGCTTTGAGAGCCCAAGGTGATATAGCTAATAGGTGGAGCAGAGTGTGAATTTCACGCTGTTTGGTGCCGAAGTTCATCAATTCCCATCCCTCCCAGCCCTACTCTCTACCATTGGTGTCTCTTCTATATCAGATAGAAAATAAGTGAGATTTTATAAACTACCTTATAGCGAAGAAAATGCTTGAAATATACTGAATTCCACTGTCTAGTCTAGATTATAGCCTCACTCTTAAGGAGTACCTTCCTCAAGGAACTATGGCTAAAGTTGGAGGTAGGACCAATTCCAAGTTGACTTGATGTCAACACCTAGGCTTAAGCTCTCTGCTACACTGTCCCACTCCTCCTCTGTAAAGCTCTTTCCCCTTTGAATTCCCTGTCATCGTACTTTTCTGATTCTACTCCTTTCTGTCTCTCTCTCTTTTTTTTTAAATTAAGATTTCTTTTTTATTTATCATTCATTCATTCTTCACTACTCTGGTTATCACTTCTTGTGACTGTCACATTAGCTGTCCAACTAGTCGCCATGTTTTAATCTCATACTTGGCAATTTTTTTTCCATACCACTCCCAAAAAGTGTCTTTCTAAAGATTCCTTTATCATTACAAAGATCATCGTTGGTTGCCTTGACAGAGTCCTCTCAACTTTTTCCTAATAGATCCCCAATTATGAGTTTTTTATCTGTTTGTACCCCCAAAGTGGTTCATTTGCTCAAGGAGAAATTGACTGGTCTGATTGGTCTAATGGCAATACCACACCCCTGCTATTCATCGGTTAAGGAATGGGTATGTGACCCATTTTATCTGATGAAGAAGCCAGGCAAGTTTTCGGCAGGCTTCAGGGAGGTTTTTCTTTTCTCTTAAGAAGAATCACAGAAATCCACTAATGTCCTATATTTAAATAGGGAAGCAGGCAGCTCCTAACAGTACTGGGAACCATCTTTATACCTTGAAAAGATCAGCCTTGAAAAAAAGCCAACATCGTACAAAGTGAAGGAGCAAACATGAAAAATTTGGGTCAGTGGTGACATCATTGATTTGACCTACCCACCCAAATACCTACCGTACCTCTTGATTTTGTTGGAGTGAACAGGACTGAAGCCATATTGGGAACCAAAACCACATGGGCTCTGAAAGATTTTAAAAGGACACAGCTTTTTCTTGGCATGCATTTCTCTGAGTTCCCTCTTTTCCTATTGTTATTTAATATTTTGAACCTTGGTTATAGGGCAAGATGACATTATTTACATGCATGTGAAGGTATTTTCCAGCCTGCCTGAAGCTGCAGACTTGCCAGGAGGCATATAATACTGAGACCCCGAGATAACAGCAAAGATGGGAGCAGAAACCAGATGGAGTCTTTGCGAGACCTTGCACCTGGCTCCTTGCATGGATCCCCCCCAAAGCTCACATCTCTCTCCTTCCTGCTTTTCATTTCCCACATTCCATTCTTTTAAAACTCTCAGTAAATCTGAGTCTTTGAGATGGCTTTGGTCTGGCCACGTTCTCCTTCTGGTTTAACAGAGAGATGGGTTAGCCTAACATCTCAACTCAGTTCACTGGTATTTCTGAATAAAAGCTGAGTTCCATTTTCACCAATATTTATTTGACTTTTGAGTTTTTTTTTGAAAGTCGTTTGTTTTGAAAGGCAGCCGGACTTGTGCCCTGTAACAATTTCTTGATATGTGAGTCAATAAAATCTGTTTAGAGCTGGAATGATTAAGAATAAACTAAATTTCTTAACATGGCATTTGAGAGCTTCTGCCTGGCCCCCTCTGTCTTTGTACCTTTGTCTCTGTAGTGCTAAGGCTAATGTTGGAATCCTGCCAACATGGCCTACTATAAAACTACACAACTGTGCCAATTGTCGACTGGGCCAATTGTCGAGCTAGGGCTGGATTTGTAGCTCACAGACCACTCAAGCCCATTCACAAACTGGGTCACAAACCCTTCACATGCCAGGCTGGGTCACCAGACCCCTCACACACAGGTCTATGAGCTAGGTAACTGGCAAACAGGTCCTTGGAAGCCATAGGTTGGATAGCATGGCCGTGCAGAGTGGCGTCCCAAGGTAGTGGCCAGCCAAACCCTGGTACCATGCATGCGCACTAACTCCACCCACCCACACACAATTTGTTTACTGAACCACCCCCAGCAGGCCCCAGGCAAGAGGGCCTGATTAAATTGTTCTGTTTTTCCAACAATCCACCCCTTCGCAGTCCTCGCCATACAATCTATGCGTTCAGAACCTTCTGCGATGTTCACTTAGAGAGCATAAATGACCCTTACATTCACATATTACACATTCCATCCTAGTCCCAAAAGTCTTTAGCTTGTTGTAGCACCAACTCAAAAGTCCAAAGTCCAAAGTCTCACCTGAGACTAAAGGTAAAACTCCTTTCAGCTGTGAACCTGTAAAGAGTCAAAAACAAGTTTATCTACTTCCAAAATACAGTGGGACAGACATTGGGTACACATTCCCATTCCAGAAGGGAGGAATAGAAAGGAAAACAGGCCCCAAACAAATCCAAAACCCAAACAGGGCAAACGTTAAGCACACTGGGCATCTGGATCCCCAAAGCATTGGGCAGTCTCGCTCCTACATCTCTGCCAGGTGCAGACCATTGAGCTTCCTGGTGCCTGTGGCTTTTCCAGGTCAGTGCTGCATGCTGCCAGCTGCCCCACAGTTCTGGGCTCCTGGCAGCAGTCCCACTGTCCTGGCTCCACTAGACATTTCCTCAGTGGGGGTTCTCTGTGGGGGCTCTGACCCCACTTTTCTGCTCCATATTGCTCCGTTGATGACCTCCGCAGTGACTCCACTCCTGCAGTAGGTCTCCACCTGAGTTCCCCCGCTTTTTTCATACATCTTCCAATATCTTGGTGGAGGCTGCCATGCCTCCACTGCTCTCACATACTGCTGGCCTGCAAACTTGACACAACGTGAACACCACCAAGGTTTTCAGCTTTTGTTCTTCAGAGGCACTGAAGCTGCTGGGATGCAGGGAGCAGTTTGCCAAAGGCAATAACACCTCGGGTTTGTTTTCTGGGGAAACTCAGTTCTCCTAGGATGGGAGGGGTGCTCTCCCAAACTTCTCAAATGCTCTCAGGGCCTATGATGGGTGGGGCACCCATCCAGACTTCTCAAATGCCTTCAGGGGCTTTTCTCTCATTGTCCTGGTTCTTAGCATCTTTCTGTCTCACCACCAAAATAATGTCTTTAGCAAACAGTTTATCTGCTTCACCCTTGCATTTTTCTCCTGCTCTCCACTTTTGTACTTCATGGCCAGGCTGAAAATTTTCCAAATCTTTATGCTCTGCTTCCCTTTTACATTCTGGCTTTTGAATTACTTCAATAAGCTCGCTTACACCAGCTATTCACTCAGTCTCAGGCAGTTTTTCAGCATTCGCCCACAGTTCAAATAGCTGCATTCACCCAGTCCATCAAGGAGTGGCTGCCCTGCCCCTGTGCATATCTGCATTTCTCCTGTAACTGCTGCCACCGAGACAGGCATGTAGTAATGAAGACTAACTTTTCCACCTTTTCACCAGTTGAAAACATACTTGAAATTTTGCAGGGACATCTGTCCTCTGGTCATCTGTCCATCTGCATGTGGCACTCTTTTCTCGGGTTTATATGGCACCCGGCTGGCCATTGGGTTTAAATGGCACCCTCCAAGCCTTTTGCCTTCAGACAAACAAAACATGTGTTTACTACATAGTCTCTAAAGCACATTACACCATCCATCCCTAAGTCCCATAGCTATAGCAGCCAGGGGCTCTCAGTTTCTGCTGTTTTACTGTCTCAATTTCTTATGCACAATAGGTCATGCCTGGAGACACATGGTTTCTCCAACTCACCACTGGGTTGGTCATCTCCCATGGTGTGAGAGGCAGGAGTGGCCAGTTGCTGCATGTCATACTCCAGGACATTTAGCTGTGCTTCCAACAACTTTGCTTTCTGCTGCAATTCTCGATCAGTTTTCAGCATAGTGAGCAGCAGCCGGATTGCAGTCAGCAGAATAGCGGCCACCGGGCACCACATGCTCAAGGACAGCCATATTTCCTCCCCTTTCCATGGAGTTTTGCATTGTAGTTCCTGATCTGTTCTGCCTTGCATTACAGTGTGCAGCAACCAGATCCCAGTCAACAGGAAGGTGGCCATATGACACATTCACAAGTAGCCACATTTCCTCCTTCTTCCAAGAGCTTTTGGCTCCTGTACCTGCTCAAAATCATGTCACAGACTATGCCAATTGTAGAGCTAAGGCTAATGTCAGAATCCTGCCAACATCACCAATTGTCAAGCTAGGCTAATGTCGGAATGCTGCTGACATCGCTGATTGTAAAGCTACATGACTATGCCAGTGGTCAGGCTCTTTTACCTACCTGTAATCCTGCTGACTAGGCCAATTGTTGAGCGAGGCTGGGTCTGGTGCTCACAGACTCCCATTCACAGACTGGGGTCACAAACTCTTCACACACCAGGCTGGGTCCCCAGACCCCTCACACACCAGGCTGGGTCCCCAGACCCCTCACACACCAGGCTGGGTCACCAGACCCCTCACACGCCAGGCTGAGTCACTAGACGCCTTCACACGCAGGTCTATGAGCTAGGTAACTGGCAAACAGGTCCTTGGAAGCCATAGGTTGGATAGCATGGCTGCGTGGAATAGTGTCTGCCTGAGGCAGTCATCAGCCAAGCCACAGCGCCGTGCATGTGCACTAACTCCACCCACACACACACACACACAGTTTGTTTACTGAACCACCCCCAACTGGGCCCAAGGCAAGAGGGCCTGATTACATTATTCTATTTTCCCAATAGTCTCCCATTACATTCTGCCGTGGCCTCTACCTTCTGGCCATGCTGGGCTACTTGCTCTAACTATATCATCTGCTATCCCACAGGCCAGCCTACCTTGTCCCACATTTTCTCCTACCAAAATCCAAACCTTCCTTCAAGGCCCAGATTAAAAGACACTTCCTCTGAAGGGCCAGCCCTATGGCTCACTCGGGAGAGTGCGGTGCTGGTAGCACTGAGGTCGAGGGTTCGGATCCTATATAGGGACGGCCAACGCACTCACTGGCTGAGTGTGGTGCAGACCACACTGTGCCAAGGGTTACGATCCCCATACCAGTCAAAAAAAAAAAAAAAAAAGACACTTTCTCTGAGATAGGTTTTCAAAATTAATATTTCTTCTTTCTATATCTTCATACATGTTGCTCATACCTATCTCCATGTGTACACAAGTTTGGAGGACCCAAAGAAACAGAAAAGCCAAAATGGGATTAAACAGCAACAACTTTATTAGAGGAAATGTCTGTGACAGAAAATAGAGAGGGAGCTGGGGAGGCTGGAGAGACCATGATGTAAGTGTGACCCAGAGTGAGGGAGAGAGAGACGAAGGAAGGAAGTTAAGAAGCTGGTGCAGTACAGTTCTCAGGAAAGTTCAGCAAGGCTGGTGGTGAATCCTCAAGCCAGTCTCCCATCAGAGTCTAACTTCTTCTAGAAATGGGCTGCCTTAGAATCACTGCCACTCTCCTCATTGGCTGGGAACAGCTCAGGGGAAGCATGGCTTCAGTATAAAAGTTGCAATGGTTGTCAGCACAACAGGGGGTCTTGGTCACTCCCTGCAGCTGGAGGGTTGGGAAGTCCTTGCCATTGCTGCCAGGCTCTTTATTTATCACTCAATCAATTCTACTTGTCATATATGTGAATCTCTTTCCTACTGGATTATAAACTCCTTGAGGGCCAGACCTGGGTTCATCTTTGTGTTCCACTGTGTGTTTCCCATAGTAGGATCTCAGAGAATGTTACTGTGTTACTGAACTGAATTCTGGAATATATTGCTGCAGACCTTTGTATTCACAACTATTCACAAAAAGAATAGGGATAATGCTCCCCTAAAGTACATGATAATTTGCTTACAGAAGATGTAAGATACTACTATTCCATGATTAGTATTTTTTAAAATAATTCATTCTCACTCACCTGGCTACTAAATTCCTACAGGTCAATGTGTCTCCACATAAAAGTATGATTCTGAAATCTGAGTGTCCACGAGGTAGCTAAATGGAGGATTTGCTGATTAATACCCCATTTTGCAGAAACTTAATGCCCAAGGTGAATGGATTATTGAATTGTCAACCTAAATAACAGAGAGAAGCTCTCTAAGAGAATAATGAGTTTAATCAGGAATAGAACACTGCAGTGGGAATAGGCATGTCACAGTACACTATGTGCATATTCAGGGAGGCAAAGAAAACAAAAGGGCTGGCCTCTTAGCTCACTGAGGAAAGTGTGGTGCTGACACCACCAAGGTCAAGAGTTCCCATGCTGGCCAGCTGCCAAAAAAAAAAAAGACCAAGATTTTTAGAGGAAAAATGATGGAGGATTACATAATTGTTTCAGGATAATTATTATTGGCTACGAGAATTAATAAGAAGGGTGACTCCAGTCCAAGGTTGGATAGGCAGTTGCTGGGCTGATGAACTTGCAGAAGTATTTTTTTGTATAAGGTTGTGATGGTCTCTGTGCAAGGCTGTGGTTTTGCAGAGTTCTTTGTGATAGTTCTTGTTATCAGGCAGATGTGCATGAGACCTCCGTCCTTCATGGCCTTTTCCCAGCTTAGTTCGTTAAGGGGTTTCTGTACATGTGACTTCCTTTTGACTCTAACAATTAAGGTTAATTTTTTTAAAAAAAATATTTCAACCAGTGCATTGGTTGTATGATCTGATTTATTTTAAGCTTCATTAACTTCTCTCAATAATATATTATTTTCTCCTTAAAAGCAGTAAACAAATTTTGGTGAATTGATTCTTAAATCCTTCACTTTTTGATTCCTTTCTAAAATGTATTTTTTTCTTTTTTGTTAGTTGATTCATAATAATTGTACATACTTATGAGCTAGACTGATACATTTTGATACATATATACATTGCATAATGATCAAATCAGTGTATTTAGCATTTTCATCATTTGAATCATTTATCTTTCTTTGTGGTGAGAACATTCAAAATTGGGGTTAAATTTATAATGCACTCCAGTTCTTGACTGGAGAAATCTGGTAGGATTCACTCTGTACTATTTCCTCAACATTTATTTTTATGTTATATGAGAATGGATTTTTTTAGGTGAATTTTTCAGATGAAAGGAAGATTAATAGTGGTCCCTAGGAGAAAGGAGATTAGAAAAACCTGCAGTTATTTAAGGTATAATCTACATGATTAGCAAGGAGGAAAAACATGTAAATATAGGTACTTTGGCATATCACTATACAGCACACACATAGTGTTCTATGTATCATTTTTAATTTAGGATCAATCAATTTGTCTATGGTTAAGATATAATTAATAGTTCTTATGTCAGTCAGAGTTCAATAAGGAGACAGAAACGCCACAGTAATTTGAAAAGAAAGGGCTTAAAATAAAGAATTATTAACTATTTAAAAAAGAGAATCCTAAAGAATACCCCAAGGCTGAGGGAGGGTACCCAAGAAGGAGGCCCTCCTCAGGACTGGGACTCACTGAAGTGGTTGCTGCATAGTGGATGATGGAGAAGTCTGCTGGATTCCCCAGGCCAGAGCAGCAGGCTGAGTGGCAGTCATGAACCATGGGCTGACACTCGCAAGCTGGAAGCCTCCTGCAGAGGGGCCAATGGCTGATCTAGTTGGCAGGACACTGCCCGCTGAGGTGCTGAGATTTGCTGGGAAGCTGCCTGCAGGGGCTACTGGTGAATTGGCTGGGAAGATGGCTGGCTACTGGCTGGATTGGCCAGAAAACCAATAGGAAGTCACCTGCAGGTGGTTTTGGAGAACTCTGTGGGCACCCACAGAACTCAGCAGAATCCACTGTGGAGGTGTGCCACTGAATATACTGATGTGAAGGTAGGTGGGGTGACTACAGAGTTCATAGATAAGCTGCTGCTGGGGGCATGGGGAGAGGCCACTGAACCCTGTCCTGGAAAGCCAGCTAAGATGACTGCAGAACTCAGCTGCAAACGGCCTTAGCAGGCACTACTGCACTCCTGGAAAGCTACCCGGGGCACTTTCTGGACTCTACAGCGGTGCTGCTGCAGTGGTGCTGCTGAAATTAACTGGAGGTGAGCTTCGCTGGGTGTCATGATTGCTGGTGCAGAATTGCCAGGAGCAGGAGTGTGGAAAAGCACACCAGAACCAGGAAGAGACATCCCTTCCTCCTGTAGTGTCCCTCCAGTGCCCTCTACTGCTGATGCCTGACATCGTGCCAGCTGGCAAGAGACGAATGTTTCAGTATCACAAACAAGCAGTGAAGGATGGATTTGGAGTCGAGAGGCGATAAATTAATAACTGGCACCATGCTTTGGGCAAAGTCACTACTTTGTACTTAAATGATTGTTTTAATTATTTGTCTCTTCCACTAGTAGATTATATGGGTTTCAAAAGTAAAGATAACTTTTATATTTTATGTGTAGTAAAGTCACTGGCACATAGTATGTATTTACCAAACATTTGTTGAAATGTTGTGCTGAACATATAAATATTGCATCTGTGTTAAAAGAATCACTTGGTCTAACAAGCACTACATGTGCCCAGATGTAATTGGCATAAAAGGAGGCCATTATTTTCATTGCTTGCACACAAAAGGAAAATTGGTGATAGTGGTGATGGACACGTTGTACATCTGTAGGTAAAGTCACTATTTTCTAAAAGTGGAATTATGAAGTCACCTGAAATTTTGGTTGAGGTTGAGTGACTAAAAATCCTGCATAGATCATTAGGGGGAAGAAATAATCCTCCCTTCTTTCAAGAAGCAGATTCTACTCAGAACTTAACTGAGAAAATGAAAAAGCAGTTATACTACTAAGCTAAATGATATCCATTTCACATAGACTATAGTAAAACGGAAAAAACGAAATAAAAACCACTCAAATATATAACAAATGTTCATTGTGCTTAAGTATGAATCAACAAGACGCATTTCTTTGATATTCTAATTTAAGGACTGAATTTCATCTTATGTTGAAGGTGTGATCTGCATTGAATGTGTTTGGGAGTTTGAAAAATAGAGAGATGAATTTATTTAGTCAATATCAAGTATCAATTAAATGCTTAATGTAGTATAAGAACCAGAGAGAGAGATTTATTTTAAGAATTTGACTCACACAATTGTGGGGGCCAGCAAGTCTGAATTTTGCAGGGCAGGCAAACAGACTGGAGACTCAGGGAGGAGTCGATATCTCAGCCTAGAGGGAGAATACCTTCTTCCTTGGGAGACCTTAGGTGAGGCCCTCACATATTATGGAAGGTAATCTACTTTACTCAAAGTCTCTTACTGATTTAAATGTTAATCACATCTAAAAAGCAACATCTAGATTTAGATGTTTCACCAAATGTCTGGGCATCATAGCCTAGCCAAGTTGACACATAAAATCAACTATCACAGCATCTTTCATTTATGAAATCAGCATAGCAATACCACCACCAAAAGCTGACAAAGATAACACAGAGAGAGAGAGAAAGAGAGAGAGAGAGAGAGATAACATGGAGTGAGAGAGAATGAAAAGAAAATAGTGCAGAAATTGTAAAGAAAATTTTACCATGCAGAATTTAACAGAACATTAATGGTATAATATATTATGACTGATTCACTGGATGAATGCAAAAAGAGGTCAATATTAGGAAATGTGTTTAAATCCATTAATAGATTAAAGGGTAAAGAGAAAGACAAACATGATTATCTTAGTATATGCTTAGTAGAACTATCTTTCTGGTCAGAGGATCTGAGAAAAGGGAACTCTAGGATATTAACAATGTGGGGGAATCCCTGAAAAGAGAGAGCTGGAACTCCCTAATCACATGTATAATCTGACACAAGTCCCAGTCTTACACCTGATCTGTGTGTGTACAGAACAGACTCAAAGAAGTACAGCAAAGGCTTTGAGGATTGAACTATAATGTAAAACAGTCCCCAGTTCTCAGACTGGCTCATGAGTGGTGCTTGTGCAAGGTGCATACACACAACATAGCAAAGCTTTGAAATCTAAATTGACAATGGAACCTCACAGTCCAAGACAGAACTTTTGAGTCTGACATCAGTCATATTCTCTACAAGATTTTTTCAACAGGACCCAGAGTCTCAACACCATAATATCCAAAATGCTGACGATAAAATACAAATTTATAAAAAGTACCAGAAAAATCTAACCAATTCTTAAAGGAAAAGATAATCTACAGATGTCAGCTCTGAGATGAGCAGATAATGGAATAAATGGACAAAGACTATTAGTACTTAAGAATGTGGATGAATGTCAATTGCATATGTTAAGTGAAATAAGCTAGACTCAGAAGGGTACATTCTGCATGATTCCATTTATATAGCAGTTTGGAAAAGACAAAACTGCAGGGTCGTCAGTGGTTAGGAGTGGAGGAAGGGAATGACTACAAAGGAAGGACACATGCAATTTTTGGGGTCATGGAAAGTTCTTGATGGTGGTGTGATTACATGACTCCGTGCATTTGTCAATACTCAGAACTATACAGCAAATTGAGTGAATTTACTTTATGTAAACTTTTTAAAATTAAAGATATTTTTTAAAATTACTCTTTCCTGCTTCAGAAGAATGATTTAACTCTGTTGATCCATCTCCCATCTTGCATGCTAATATTGTCCAATATTTTCATATTACCTTGTTTTTGAGTTACAATTAGTCTTCATATTTATTTTATATATTCAATCCCATGTTTTTAAGATTTACCAATTTATTACAAGTTCTGTTCTCCTTCTTGCATCTCATTTCTTTCTGAAATCAAAGTTCCCCTTCCTGAAGTACCTCCCTTAATAATTTACTCATTAACATTTGTTAACAGTAAATTCCCTCAGGTTTCTTGAATCTTTTTTTTTTTTTTTTTTCCCCAAACCTGGCAGCCGGCTGGAACAGGAATCCAACCCTCGGCCTTGGTGTTATAACAGTGCACAGGTTTTTTAATCTTAAGAGCCCTTCATTTTGACCTCACATTTGAATGACAGTTTATATAGCTTCTCACTTTTTTTTTCTGAACATTTTGAATATATTATTCCACTGTCTTGTCACTATTATTGACGCTGTTTGTAAGTCTGTTTATTGTGCCTTATTGCTTATCATCTCCTTGTTTCTGACATTTAGTAGTTTAAGTATTTACTTTTGTTACCTTGCTGATTACTTGTTTTGACTTATGAATCTTGAATTTTGCCTTCATTAAATTTCTCTTTTATATAATTTAGAAAATTTGCCTCTCTTCTAGTCTCTCATGTCTTCTCATGGAATATCACTTATACACACGTTGACTTTCTCATTCTATCCTCCCTGTCTATTTCTCTTTCATATTACCTAATTTTTTTATTGTGTTGCTTTCAGAACAGTTTCCTCAGTACAACTTACTAATTCTATTTCTATCGTCATATAATCTTATATTTAATCTATTCAATAATATTTAGATCCCAGTGACTATATATTTATTTTCTACAAACTCATTTTTTCTTTTTAAATTTGCCTGGTAATTTTCATAATGACTTAAACCTTTCTCATATCCTTGTTTGTTTAATTTATGCTACTTTAATTATTTAAAAATACTTTTAGTTTAAGCTTGATAATTCTATTCTTGAAGGTGGGGTCTAATCATATCTTTTTTTCTCTGCCAACTCTTTTTCATGGTGGATAGTTTTTATATGTGCTTTTTCGTTTAGATGGTGAGTTATACTTTTAGATGGTGAGCTTATCTTCCCAAGGCTTTATATTCATTTATTTATCTATCTATCTATTTTTGGCAGCTGGCTGGTACAGGGGTTGAACCTTGGACTCTGGTGTTATCAACACCATGTTCTACCAACTGAGCTAACTGGCCAGCGCCTTCCCAAGACTTTATGGTAGAATAACTAACTACATTGTATATTGACAAAATAAAAATAAAAAATAATAATAAATAAATAAATAAAAAAAAGAAAGATGATCCGACAAGGCAAAGTGAAATTGATCATCCTTGCTAACAACTGTCCAGGTCTGAGGAAATCTGAAATAGAGTACTGTGCAATGTTAGCCAAAACTGGCGTCCATCATTACAGTGGCAATAATACTGAATTGGGTGCAGTATGCAGGAAATACTACAGAGTATGAACACTGGCTATCATTGATCCAGGTGATTCTAATATAATTAGAAGCATGCCAAAACAGACTGGTGAAAAGTAAACCATGCAAAATTTTTCTTTAATAAAACTTGTCAGAGCTTGTTAAAAAAAAAAATTCCAGTAATTCCAGAATGTTAAAGTTCACTAGATTCTAGCATATCCAGTTGACAATATTATATAATAATTATTTAAAAATATGAATCACATTAAAATTAAAATATAACAATAAGTGCAATGAACAGGACATAAACATATGTTCACTATGGGTTAGCAATGTAAACTTTCTATGCCTATAAAGGAAATATGCAAAAAAAAAATAAAAAATAAAAAATAAAAAAGAAATTCTATGTGATCTGCTTTGAGATAGCCCAGGACTATAACTAATCTAGCCCCCAAATTTATGTTAATTTATTGGTATGTAGTTCCCAGACTACAGAGATGATGGAAATTTAAACCTACCACCTATGTGATAAGGGTCACGACTACAAGGGATTTTTTTTGTTTGCTATTTGTTTAAACTAGTATCCTGGCTGAGACTAAAAGTTTTCATTATCACCTACCTGTGCTAGAGACAAATAATTTTTAGTTTGCCCTTCTTCATATGTGTATATAAGTTCAATTCCTTATCTTTTTTTAGTCTCAATTTTTTATTTGCTATCTTCTCAATTTTTTATTTGTTATCTCAGCATAGATTTATGCTCCGTTAATTGCCAAGTTTCTAGTTTATCAAGACTCATATACTCCACTTAGAAAGCTAAAGTATCAACTCACATTTACTCTTGTGTTCAGTTTCCTTTACATTTTTGTGCTCTGGAGACTTCCCTCACTTTACTGTGAACATAGCTATGTGTTTTTAAATCATGTTAGCTATTTTTTATTAATCATGTCTTTATTTTTTTTATTTGAAAGATTTTTCAGTTTATGTAGACTGCCCTATTTTCAGAAAATCTTCAATGTTTTTTTTCTTTTTTTGGCAGCTGGTCAGTATGTTCAACTATTTTCTTTACGTGATATTAAAACATATTAATTTGCCTATATCTTGACGAACTCATCAACATATTTTAATATGGACTTTGAAGGCATTTTAATAGCTTCAAATTAGGACAAGTATATACAATATGGCCAATAAATGGTTCATGTTAAAAGACTAAAAGTCTGATCATAGGTTAAAAATAATGTAGTAATCTAGAATTTTTTTTTTTTTTTAAAGATGGCCGGTAAGGGGATCTTAACCCTTGGCTTGGTGTTGTCAGCACCACGCTCTCCCAAGTGAGCAAACCAGCCATCCGTATATGGGATCCAAACCTGTGGCCTTGGTGTTATCAGCACCGCACTCTCCCGAGTGAGCCACAGGCCGGCCCGTAATCTAGAATTTTTACAACTGATCTCTTTTAAAGAAAACAGTGAATACAGAAATAGTTAGGATGGAATAATTTTGTAAACAACTTTTCTTACCAGGCAAAATCTTTTATTAATGGTCCTAATTTTAACAAGAAAATTGGCATAGAATTTTGAAGGTCTAGCGTGCCAATTAATGACTCTACATGTTTGCTATTCATCAATTCTTAGAGACATAAAACTAATTTAGTGCGATATTGGCAGGCCCGCAAGGAAATTAGTAAATGCTTTTATGGCTGATGGTAATATGAATTAGTGCCATTTTTCTGAAGAGCAAAAGGGCAGTATGTAACAAGATCTTAAAAATATATCTGGGGCTGGCCAGTTAGCTCAGTTCGTTAGTGCACAACTTTATAATCCCAAGGTCAAGGGTTCAGATCCATGTATGGTCACCCTCAAAAAAAAAAAAATATATATATATATGTGTGTGTGTGTGTGTGTATTTGTATATTTGTATCATTTGACAAAAAGAATTCTACTTCTGAGTATAAAGTTGTTTTTTTTTTTTTGGCGGCTAGCCAGTATAGGAATCCCTACCCTTGACCTTTGTGTTATAACACTGTGCTCTAACAAATTAAGCCCTATAGCTTTCTTTTTTATTCATCCATCTATTTCTTCTTTCCTTTGTTCTTTGTCCAACAGTCTTTAGGGAGCCAATTATGTGTCAAGCATTATGATTATTCTGTAAATAAAAAGATAATTTAGACATGATTTTTTTCTTTTGGAAATCCACAGGCCTAACTGTCTAACACATCTTCTCTTCTACCTTACACTCCCACCCTGCCTCACTAAAGATATGCATTATCTACAAAGGTATTTTGAAACTTGATAATTTCTCCCAAAAAACTTTTTTCACATAAGCTTCTCCAACATTAATAAAAAATAATATAGTAATAATATGAAAAATAAATATGTGGAATTCTGCTTCTGCCATGAGGGAGTAATGCAGTTCACAATTATCTTCCAGCCATAAATATCTAAACAGTTGGAAGTTATAGGGGAAAACTATTTTTTATTATTTAGTTTTTAGATTGACAAGTAAAATTAGATATACTAATCATATACAACATGATGTTTTGAAATATTGTGTACATTGTGGAATGGCTAAGTTGAGCTAATTAACATACGCATTACTTCACATACCTACTTTTTGTTGTAAGAACACTTAAAATTTACTCTGTTAGTGATTTGCAAGAATGTAATATACATTGTTATTAACTATAGTCACTATGTTACAGTAGGAGAAAAACTATTTTTCAACACTGGAGAACTGGCTGCACAGGACTGTGAAATCTGAAGGAAAAAAATTGATGTTAGACTTACCATCACCTATACTTTCTGCCAAAGGTAAGATATTATGGTGCAGGTAGAGGAAACTGAATAAAGTCTGGCAATCAGTCTGAGTTGATTAGACCAATATTGAAGGTCTAAGAGAATGAGCCAGCTAGAATTCATGGGACAGATTACCCAAACGAAGGGAAATACACAAAGAAAATCTCCAGAAATCTAAGTAGAAAATCCTTGAATCTTTGCCTGAATGCCAAAGTGTTTGTAACAGGGTAGGTGCTCCATAAAACCAGACAAAAACAGCTTTCAAGAAAAGAATAACTATGAGGACTTATAAGGCAAACAATCCCCAGAGTTCACAGAACCAGAAATTGTTCAAGGATTCAATCCAGAGTATAGAGATTTCATTGAAAACTAGAATAAGACCACTCTAGACCTAACTTATAAGAACTCAAAAACAAATCTCAAAAGAATAAGCAATTCTAAAGAAATCTGGCTGCTTTCCAGAAAATAATCAGAGTAGTTTAAAATACAGCAAAATCCAGAAGACAACAATGTAAAATTCACAACGTTCAGCATCCTATTAAAACTCACTAGATATGTACCAGCCAACTACCCAAATAAATAAATAAATAAATGAAACTCATGAAAAAGAAGAAAAATGTAACCCATACCCATGAGAAAAATCAGTCACTAGAAATGGTAAAGAGGAGTTCCGGTCAAGGTGGCAGAATAGATGGTCCCCAGTGTCACTCTCTCTCACAAATCGAATAATTTCAACTATGAAAATGTAATATCAGCCAAGTTGGGGCCACTGGAGCTCAGGGGAAGAGGAGGAGAGACCTACAGAGCTCATGAAGGTGGGAGAAACCACAATGAGAGAAAGAAAAAACTGCTTGAAGCGATACGGGTGGCGGTGCTCTAAGGCTGGAACTGCTGAACGCATGGAGCAGGAGCTGGCAGAAGCTGCAGCTGTGCCCTTCGGATGGAGTTACTTGGAGGCAGCAGGAGAGAAGAGGGTCTTGGCAGCCCCCAGGACAGCAAAACCATTAATAGGGCTCCCGTGGACTCACGCAGGAGCGAGGAGCCAGAACAACTGAAAAAAAGGAGCCACTCAGAGGCCGGTGAGTCATCGCAATGGACTGGCACAGGGCCTGTCCCATGGGAAGTGTTTGGAGCACAGCAGCGGAGGAGATGGGCCCAGTGGAAGGACACTGGGACACAGCAAAGACAGCCGATCCACCCCCCAATCAGCACAGGACCACTCAGAGGAGACTGGTCAGGAATGCAGAACTGCATGGGGTGCAGTTTGATGAAAAAAACTCAGGCCCAGATCAGAGATTCTACAGAACACAGATCCACTGGGTCTCTGGAGAGATGCAAGTACCTTATAACGTCAACCATTAAACCCTGAGCTGCACAGAAAGCCTTCCCTAGGGAAACAGCAGTAAAGCAGCAATTTAGCTAAAACACAGCTCAACTACTGGTCCCCACAGGAAGTTCCCCCATTTTAGAAGTAAGCAAAGGACAAAAAATTAGTTCCAGCCCAGGCACACCACCAGAGCCTTGGGGCCTGCCTGGGAATAAGAGGCTTGGAGTAGGGCCCAGACCCCACTCCCACAACCAGGCACACTGCACCAGCACCTTGAGGCCCACCTGGGGACCCGAGATATGGAGCCGGGGACCAGACACACTCCACAACCAGGCACCCTGCCAGTGCCAAGGAGCATGCCAAAAACATCACCTTCACGTGGGTGGCCCATGTGGCTGCCATGAAAGTGGCTAGATGCCACAACCACCACACAGATGGTTCACCAACCACTGGAGTGCATTGACACAAGGAGAGTCACCAGCAGAGATAAAGAAAAGAAAAGGATGTCTCTCTCCACAAAGCCCATTTCAGAGTGACAGAAGAAGCATCTGTTCTATGATAATACTGGGGGACCTGATCACACCTCTCAGCATTGGACAGATCATCTAGGCAACAAATCAACAGAGTAACCTTATTCTTTCAGAAGGAGAGAAGAAATCTAGGGTAATTAGAAGGGGAGGAGGGAGGGAGGGGAATGTGGAGAGATTGAACAAGGGGCATAAAGAATAAGTACAATTTGTAACAATATATATGCTAGTAGTATTGATTTGATCAACATATCTCAATGTTGAATCCCAAAAATATGTATAATCAATTTTTATTCACTAAATAAAATAAATTAAAATAAATAAAAAAAAGAAACAGTAAAGAAATGACAGATAATGGAATTTGCAGGAAATGATATTAAAACATCTATTACAAAAATGATGCATATGCTCAAATATGTAAAAGAAAGTAGGGTCATGATGAAAGGAGAAATTGAAAGTGTAAAAAACCAAAATGTAACTTGTAGAGATAAAAAACACAGTATCTGAAATGAAAAATGCACTAGAGGAAGTGAACAGCCTATTAGACACTGCGAAAGTAAAGGTTCCTGAGCCTGAAAATCTAGTGACAGAATCTACCCAAAATGAAGTACAGAGAGACAAAAGACAGAAAATAGTAAACAGAACATGAGGACATCTGTAACAATCAGGCTAACATACACGTAATTGGAGTTCCAGAAAAAAGGAGGCAGACAGAAAAAAAATCACTGAAAAAGTTCCAAATTTGATAAAAACTATAAATCTACAAATCCAAGTTTAACAAACTCCAAGTAGAAAAAATGTTAAGAAAACCACACCATGGCATACTGTAATTAAATTGATGAAAACCAGTAGAGATAAAACTTTCAAAGCAGTCAAGGGGAAAAAGGTGTATTATATACAGAGAAATGATGATTAGAATTTTTGTAGATTTCTTGTCCAAAACAATGTAAACCAGAAAAAAAATGAGGAGACTTTTTAAAATGTGAGGTGGGAAATGATACTTTTACCTTTGAATTCTTTACTCAATGAAAGTAGCTTTCAAAAATGAAAGCAAGATAAAGTATTTTTATTTTTATTTTTTGGCAGTTGACTAGGATGGGAATCCAAACTCTTGAACGTGGTGTGATAGTCTTTTTCAGGTAAACAAAAGCTGAGAGAATTCATTGCCAGAAGACCTGTGCTACGAGAAATGTTAAAGGATGCTCTTCATGTGGAAGGGGAATGATGCCAAATAAAAACTTGGTTCTACACAAAGGCATGAAGAGCATCAGAACTTGTAAAAATGTAGGTAAATATATTTCCCCATTTAAAAAATCTATTTGGAAAATAATTGATGGTCTAAAGCAAAAAACAAAACAACATATTGTGAGGTTAATAACATTTGTAGAAGTAAAATTTATGACAACAATAGTACAAAGGCTAGAGAGGGAAAATGGAAATACACAATAGTAAGTTGTTAATTGAAGGTAGACTGGGATAAATTAAATACTTATATTATAAACATTAAACACTTAATAAATTTTATAGTTAATATGTCAATAGAGGGGATAAAAGGGAATCGTGAGAATTCTTTTTTCCTTTTTTTTCTTCATTATTTTACTCCTATAAGGCCGGTAAAGAGGTAAAAAGAAACAAACATCAGATAAAACAAATAGAAACAAATGGCAAGATGGCCAATTTAAACCAGCCTATTGATAATTTTACTAAATGTAAATGGCCTAATATTCCATTAAAAAGCAGAAATTGTTTGATTGAATAAAAAACAAGTCCCAATTACATGCTGTCTGCAAGAAAACCCTGCTTTAAACATAAAGGCAAAAGACACTCTTAACAGATAGGTGAAAAGTAATATGATGGAAAAAGATATACTGTGCTAACACTATTCAAAAAAAAGTTAGAATAGAAATTTTTCCACTGGGCACAATAGGTTTCAGAGCATGGAGTATTACCAGGGATAAAGAAGGACATTTTCTAATGCAAAAGATAAACATTTATATGTCCGTCAATAACATATAAAATTATAAAATCTATTCATCCAAACACACAGCTTTAAAATACATAAAGTAAAAATTGGTAAAACTCAAAGAAGAAATAGGTAAAACCATAACTACTCTCGTCTCTCAGCATTTGGTAGAACACGTAGACAGCCAATTTATAGGGTACCTGAGCAATGCTCTCAGCCATCTTCGCCTAACTGATGTTTATAGAGCACTCCACCCAACAAATAGTAGAATACAAATTCTTTTCAAAGGAACATGGAACATTCACTATGATAAACCATGTTCTGGGTCACATAATAAGTTTCAATAAATTTAAAGATATGAAATTATACAAGATGTCAATGATGTCTGACCATAAAGACGTTAAATTGAAAATCAATTACTGAAAGACATTGGTAAAATTTTAAAAACAGACTTCCAAATTACTAATAAGCTGTAAACAAGGAAGAAATCACAAGGAAAATACAAAATATTTTGAAGAGTAAAAATTAAAATCAATATGTCAAAATGTATAGAATATGCTAAAGAAGTGCTTAGAGAAAAACTTGTAACACTTGCTTATACTAGAAAAAAAGAATGCTTTCAAACCACTTATATAAGCTTCCACCTTAAGAAGTTAGAAAGAGAAGAGCAAATTAAACCAAAAGTAAACAAAAGTAAGGACATAATAGAGCAAAAAGCAGAAATCCATAAAATAAAAATAAAGAAAAACAATGCAGAAAATCAATAAAACCAAAAACTGTGTTTTAAAAATGATCAATAAAATTGATAAACTTCTAGATACATTGGTTAGAAAAAAAAAGGAGAGAAGACACAAATCATCAGTATTAAAAATGAAAGGGAGAGGACACCATTACATGTCCTATAGGTATTAAAGAGACGATAAGGAAACATTATGGAAAATACAATGTCAATAAGTCTGATAACTAAGATAGAATTAATTTGTTCCTTGAAAGACACGAGCTAACAAAGGTTATTCAAGAAAAAATAGATTACATGAAGACCCCCATGTATGTTGAAGAAATAAAATTTGTAGTTTAAAATGTCCCCACAAAAAACTTGAGGCCCAGAAGATTTCACTGGTAAATTCTACCAAACATTTAACATATAAATAATTTCAGTTGTACACAAACACTTCCAGAAATTAGGAGAGAACACCTCCAAACTCATTTTGGGATGCCATCATCATCCTGATACCCACATTAGACAAAGACATTACAATAAAAGAAAACTACATTCCAATATTCCTCATGAACATAGACCCCAAAACATAAACAGAATATTAGCAAATAGAATCCAGCAATATTTAAAAAGGCCATGATGACCCAAGTCGAGTTTATAACTAAAACACAAGGTTGGCTTATCATTCAAAACTCAATCATTGTCAATTGAATTGATGTCACAACATTAACAAACTAAAAATAAACAAAACAAAATAAAGAGTTCCAATTTCTTCCCCTGATGTTTCTGGTACAAGATTTTTTACTGTCATTTAAACCATCACATTCTATTAGAACAAAATTCTGTCATTTATAAACAGTAATAAGTTCTTCCTTTTAGACCAACAATATTTCTTTTATTTCTTTGATAAATTGGAATGTGTGAGGCAAAAACTAGCAGACTTCAGCATGATGTAAAGTATTCAATGGTGTCTGTGTGTGAAAATTAGATATGTATAATAAATGCATTAAATACTCAAAATTCAGTAAAACACTATTATTTTTATTGTTACAATTGATGTAATTTTATAATTAATAGAACTTAGATAAAGATAAAAACGGGAGCAGCTAAAGTCAAAAAAGGAGGAAGTATTCTTATCCTCAACATCATCATCACCTGGCATTTTTCCTTTTTTTGTTTCTGTTTCTTTTTTGGCAAAGGATACATAATCTCATGTCTTTTCCATCATTTTTGTTTGGCTGAAATGATGTCATAAGTATTATAACTGATTTTGGAATACTCATATAATTGGCAACATTTTTCTATTCATTAACAGATGCTTCAGAAAACTTCTCTAAAACAAGTGAAACAAGATGATTTAATAGGGCATTTTGTAGTGAAATGTAAACAAGGCACTGGATACCCGTGATTAATAGAGTCACACAAAAAAACAGCAGTCTGTGTTTTATTGCTAAGATTCCAGAGACAAATTGCCCTCAAAATTTGGAGGGTTCTAAGGCCCGATTTCAAGAATTTCCCTGTGTCTATGCAGAAACTTCTAGAAATGAGGGCTTTTGGTATCTAAAGAAAATTATTTCGTGGACGTCCTCTTTCCCATCTAATGTCATGTCTTCAGGGAATTAGAGTGAAGTTCAAAAAGGCATTTGAGTCACATTTTCTTCAGGCCTTTGAGACCTATTATCTAGAATACAACTTGCAAATAAAGCATAAAAACACTGACTTGAGATGATTCAGAGGTTCTAGTAATTAAAAGAATTCCCATTAAAAAAAATACAGCTGTAGATAGCACTTTAAAATATTTCATTGATATTACTTTTTAGGTGTGTATCTATGTATGAAACCTTGAGTTATGTTATTGCTATTACTGTTTTATTATGATGATGATGATGATGATTCGGGGGTACTACACATTTTTCTAGTTTTTACAACTGTTTTGTTTATTTTAATGAAGCTGGTACAAATAATGTTCATTTACAACCCATAATCCCAGTCCAAAAAGTACAAGCAAAATAAAAAAGGACAGTGTTCTGTTGTATATACTTCTGTATAAGTAACTTTATTAACTGATAATAAAAATTAGAACTTTTCTGAGATCTTTAAAACATTTAAAAAAAATTTTTTTAAATGACAAGATTTTTTAAAAATCTTAAAACGCTTTCTCTTCAGTGAAGCCATCTTTGGAGTTAGTCATTAATCTCTGCATATCTGTCATCTTGTCTCCAACATGATATTCTTCTTGTTTTGGTCCAGACCCTCAGATTTTAAAAGTAGCTTCAAGTTAAGGAAAAGTCATTTTTCCACAGTTCAGTTCTCTCAGGAACTTCCCTCTCCCACTGAAAGTCATCGTGCAGGAGAGAAGCAGTCCCATGCTGGAACTTCAGGGCCACCTGGACAGTCAGCACCAACACTCTCCTTGTCGATCTTGTGAATCTCCACGAGCCTGAAAGTGCACAGTCCTGGAAAAGGTGGCTTTCTGTGCACATACGTAATTTCTAAAAAGGAAAGTGCGGTAGGAAGGGGACTGAGGTTTGATCACCAAAAATCAACACAATGAAAACAAACAGTAATGAATAATGAGCACCAGAATTCAAATTACCAGATGTTTTAAAGAGATAGTGTACCATTTTTCAATTTCATTTTGAACAATACATTACAAAAAAGCTATTTTAAAAAATAAAAAAAAGATTGAGGAAAAGGAAAAAGATCAAAATAATATCTAAACCACTGATCGAGACTTCCATTTGTTCTTGATAAGCTTCAATCACGTCTTTTGTGACCATATATTCTCTGTTCTTCTGGAATATGATTATCAGCAATTCTCTGACCTTCAAATAGAAATCTAAGTAAGCTCATTGGAACTCCCTGTCTCTGACAGCATAATTCTTTGAGTTTCTTGAGAAGTGTTGTCCTTGTCACTTTGAAGTGAATTTTACTGCTGGTTGAGTTCAACGTATTCTCCTTCTTTCTTATCCTTCAAGTCCTTAGTTAAAGGTTTTGCCTCCTGGCCAGACATGGTGACAGTGGCTTTACTCAGGGGTCTCCTACACACAGCAGTAGCCTAGGGTATACAGAACCTCACTCCAGGATTTACAAATCAGTCTCTCTTCCCCACAGCCAGGGAACTACACTTTTGAGGTGGGCACCAATACCCCAGCTAAGCTAACTAGACTCTGCCTGCTGAGTGTTTGAATCTGCAGTGAAATATAACAGGTAGGAAAGATGAGTCATTTCAGATATAGATGTCTATGAGTTCCTGCTAAAATATATGACTGGTACTTGTTCCCAGGAATACATATGCTCCCTTCAGAGATAATTCCTAGATGTGTTCCTCTTAGTAGTACTCTAAAAATATGCCCATTTCTAAAATATGTGAATGAGGTACCATCTTAACTAAAAGCAATAGTATAATACTACCATTTGTTAGAACCCTAAAATGTAAAAAGGCCATATGCACAACCTATAACTATTACAATAACACTACAAAGTAGATATTATGACCCTCCTCGCAGCAGGATACAAACAATTCATTCTGCATCTTAGGTCTTACGACTTTTTCTCTCCTCATCTAACGAATTTGCTGTTCATTCTACAACTTTGTCCCTGTGTTTTTCTGATTCATCTCTCCCAACTCAGAAGTTTGGCACACCTTTAGATTTGGATGTCATAATTTTGTCTTGACTTATTCATAGACTTTCTTCAAGGTTGCCTCTCCCAGTTCAGGCTAGCCCTTTGCTATATTTTTCTTGACTGCAAGGGGCCATTCAGTAAACAGCCATTAAGCCCCACAGCATTCTAAGGCAACCATGAGGACAAGTAGGTCCATGTCCATATATTTCATATAACATTTCAGATTGAGGACTCATCTTCTGGCCAAAGCCAGAGCCTGTTCGTCAACTCCATTAGCTCCTGAACCTTGAGGGACCCAGAAAAGCAGCAGCAGGATAGTGTAGGTGGGAGAGAAGACTTTTGTGACAGCTGATTTAAGCACGTGCTTGAGTTAAATTCTAATTTTATAAATATTTATTGAGCATCTCAGCAGAAGTAAGCAATGGGGAAAAGGTGGTGAATAAGACAGATAAGACCCAGGCCCTGCTGGCACCTACACCACTTGGGAGTGCGGCAGCGCTCCTGCTGAGGGTTCGGATCCCATGTGGAGACCGGTTCCTGCTCACTGGCTGAGCGCGGTGCGGGCGCAACACCGAGGGTTGCGATCCCGTTGCCGGTCAGTAAAAAAGACAAAAAGGAAAAAAAAAAAGAAAATCAGGTCCAGCCAGGAGCCCTCAGGGATGATCCGCAGGTGTCTGGCTTGAGCACCTGGGTAGATGGCAGTGCCACTTGCTGAAGGAGAGGATCAAAGAGGAGCAAATTTTAGGGGAGAAAACAAGTTCACTTTTAGAACTGTTTAATTTGGCTACACGTTTTTTCTAAATAAGAAGGGCTAGAAAGACTTGGGATATGAAATTCTGGAGCTCAAATCTCATAATGAGGCAAGAAATATAGACAGTAAAATTACTGACATAAAGTGATAAATAAGGTTGTAGATACGTATTTTGTTTTCTTGCCCAGTGTCCCTTTCCCTTCTTCATCGTTCTTGTGAGGACACTAATGTGTCCTGTCTGGGACTCACTCTGCTCTACTCCTACCCTGGGAAAGGGCTCAGATTGACTATGAGATGAGATGAGCTTATCAGAACCCTTTTGGGGAAAACGGGAATAAACACGAGAAGAATGTTGGTGTCTTTCCTTCTAGAATCCTGGGCACATACGTCTGGCGCTGTCTGTGGCTCTCAAGGTTGCCAGTGGAAAGAGCCTGACTGAGAACGAAGTCAGCCCCATGGAAAGCCGGGCTGAGGGAGAGAGAAAAGAAGACAGATTCTCAATATCATTAGTCACATTCCTGGGCAGAGCCAAGTAAGAAGCCAGTTTCATTCTTTGACTTTCCCATTGATGTGAGTGATAATTCCCCTCCCCAAGATGGTTGGGGTTGCCCCCAGCGGTGTCCTGTCTTGTGTGGTGGGGGTACATACAATTGCCGTGTGAGAATGAGAGGGGTAAATAGAGAAAGTGTACAGAAGGGCTCTCTCCAAGCCCCAGAGCTGTGCACAGAGGAGGAGCTGGCAGGGGAGACTGAGAAGGAATGGCTGCATAGATAGGAAAGAAAAAGAAAAGGAAAGGGAATGTCATGACAGTCACAAGAAGACAGTGTTCCATGAAGCAGAGAGGAATCAACTATATTAAATGCTGCCCGAGGTCAGTGAAGACCTTTGGCACCATGGAACTGACCTTGAAGATGTTGGTGACAGCAGTTTCAGTGAAGTGGTGAAGTGGAACCTGTTGGACATGGCTGGAGGAATGTGTGGGAGTTGGAGAAAGTAAGACAATGAATAGAGACGACTCGTTCAGGAAGGTAGGCTTTGCAGAATGAATTGTGTGTAATGGGACATCCATGGAACATCAGGGAGAAATGTGATCAGGAACACAAGTAGAGGAGCGAGCTCAGATAAGGAGAAGATAGGGAGGATGGGTACAATGAAGTTGGTTTTATAAAGTTGGTTGGGAGGGTTCTAATCTTATGAATTTATTTTCAGTGTGAAGCAGAAGGCTGGGTTATCTGCTGAGAATGAGGAGGGGTGGGACATGTGGCTGAAGTGAAAAATATCTGAAATAGGGGCCAGCCCCGTGGTGCACTCAGGAGAGTGCAGCGCTCCCACCGCAGGTTTGGATCCTATATAGGGATGGCCGGTGCACTCACTGGCTGAGCGCGGTGCAGGTGACAGCAAGCCAAGGGTTGTGATCCCCTTACCAGTCACAAAAAAAAAAAAAAAAAAAAAAAAAAAAATCTGAAATAGTCACTGGGCCGAAAAGGACACTTGGCAGGATTGTTGGATGGGGTTGAGGGCCTAGAGAAAATTCCATCCATGAATTTAAAGGAATCCACACTGCAGAGTTGAAGGAGCAGCTCCAGCAGTGAGGGGCAGCATGGGTCCAGGAGAAGGGGAAGCTGAATTTGTCCAGGTTGAAGGGCCAGCCCATCGCAGAACAGCAGTCACTGTTTTCAATGGAGTTTGGAGGAGGTATAGTGACTTTCCTGGGCATAGAATTTTTTTCTCTAGAAAACAACTCATCTATTTTCTTATCTAAGGGTATGTCAGGGAGGGTAGATGGAGCTTACTGTTTAAGCAGTAGGATGGAGGGTGGAGGAATACATTTTACATCAGGAATCATGAAAACAGGTATCTGTTAGGCAATGAACAATTTATTTTATAATTCATCACCTCATTTAATATTCATAACAACTCAAGGAAGTATTTTTATTGAACCCATTTTATAGCTGAAGAACCAAGACTCAGAAAATTAATAACTTTGCCCAAGGTCTTTCAGCAGAAAATGGCAGGAAGATTGTTACATCATAATAGAAAAGGCATGATTTTTAGTATATCAGAGACACACTGTAGATCCAGATATGTCAGAGTCTTTTCACTCTGAAAAAGCTATGCTCATCCTTGAGTCTGGTCCCAAATGCTTTTCATGATATGATTGGTATACCTCTGGGGACAGCATCCCTGTTGAAGGTCTTAGGGACAGAGTCATGACTGGGTTCTAGCACAGGCACAGGATTCCCAACCATCCACCCCAGGACCTGAGCAGGACAGGCCTCTGCCCTGGGCCTCAGTATCACGAACTCTGTGAAAGAGGGCGTGGGCACTGCTGTCGCTTCTGACTTAGTGCCAACAGAGCCGAACCTCTAATCCTAAATATCTGCTCTTGGGAGTCACACTTTCTAATCCCCGGGAAGCTCTTCGCACCTCTTTTCCTGTATCCCGTAAGCAGTCGCTGGCCACCACTGAATGCTGTCTAGGTTTGTGGGTCGTGTAGCTGCCGCTGCTTCAGAACGTGGGGAGGATTTGGGATGTGGAAGCAGTTAAGAAACAGAAAAGACAAGCTAACCTGTAAAATCCTTTCTCTCAGGTAAAATTATTGAAATAGACTCCTCCATAATGAAATATCGGGTAGTGAGCACTGACGTTCTTGCTTTCCTCATTGTCTGCGTTCATTGTGGCACATGGCACCTGGGAACTGTATGAAACTGTTTACGTCACTCCTACATTTGTTTGTGGACATACCTATATTGACATCTACGTATACGTAAGTCTAGATATAATATGAGTAAAGCAAAATCTAAATTTTGTAAGCAATTATTAGATGGACATTAAATGCCGGAATTGCAATTAATTTTATTTTTATGAAAGTATTTAATGAGATTTTATTAATTTTCCCTGAAATAATTTCAGATTCTTTTAGATAATTTTAGGTTAAATTTTATATTAATCATTATAATTTATTTTGCATTTTAACTTTTATATTTAATTTTTAAAATTGTAGAAATAACTTTTTTGAAAGTTAAAAAATTTTAATTTATATGTTTAATGAAAATGTAGTCAAATTAAGTTCACTTTGAATATAATTGCATTTTATTCTTAGTCCTTTAGGTTAGGGAGAATGAGTTCAAGTTGAGAAACAGAAAATGCAAATGTAGAGAGCTCAGGGGGAAAAAAGGCTGAAAAATATAAGAAAACAGAAAAAGTTCAAAGAAGCAGCCTGCTTAAGTTTCTAAAAACTAGATATGACAAAAGTAAAATCTGCAATGAGCATGGTCCACATAAAGTTTGTAAATAGGACATTACCAATTCCTTATTAAATAAAGATTTAATTACCGACCGAAAGAATGAAAATGAATAAAAATTATATTTATCAAATCCACAATTTGGACAAGTCAAATGAAATCCCTGTGGTTTTAAATAAATAAGATTTAATGAATACATTATTATATGAGGTGGTGAAAATCATTACTCAAGTGATACATGATATAAACATTGCATTAATATATAAAAATGAAAATAAGATATTTTATGCAATTTTCTACAACGATGTTTACATTTTGTAAAATTTTTATTTCACTCTCAAATATATGTACTGCGAATTTTACTAACAATTTCATTTGCTATTCCTCAGCTAAGCAGCCTCTCCAAACATAAATTAGCTAAAAAGAGTTTAAGAAATACAGTGATTTGATTTGGCGTTAGTGTTAATAGAAGACAAATTATGAGAAAATCCTAATGTTAACATAAGTAGTATTTTTTCTCTGAAACAAAGGCAAGAGAAATAAATGGCATGGAATAACTATATAATAATTTATGAATAATAATTTATGAATGGTGGAATGTCTTCATTTTACTACTCATTTAATCATCACAGCTCAATCAACAAAGTACCCAAACTTGTGCAATAATTATAAAATTGCATTTTCTTGAAATCTTGTCCTCTTTCAGTTATATAAAAGTCACGTTTAACATATTTTTAAATTTATTGTTATTAAGATTTTTTTTCAAGATAGGGAGATAGAACATAGTTTATTTAAATGGTTTGATGGCTTAGTAGCCAGTAACGGACTAGAGATTGGTCAACAGTTGTGAAATCAGAACCCATTAGCTTAACCATGTGTGGACTCATTAACTTACCCAGGGCTTTCTGCAGACCTACCTGATAAACACCCTTATACCTCACTGGGATTATTTGGAAAGCATCAATGTGAGCAAATTAACCTAAAGAGGCTCAGCCAAGGTAAAAGAAATCAGAAAGGAAGGACGCTGGAAGTAAGATGATCTCCAAATCACCAGAACACAGCAGAATCCCTTTCCTGAAATGTTGAATAAAGTGAACAGGGCTAGTTAAATTTTTCACCCAGAAAATGTCAGGTCAAATTATTTTTAGACTATATGCAAATCTGGAGTGGTAATGAGTTGTTTGTTTACTTTTGCTATTATTTTCTCTCCAAAAAATGAGTAGTTCTGATGTGTGGATGCAATTGCAGTAAAGTATGCTGGATAAGTGGTATCATCTCTGCATGGAAAAATACCCCAACTTCATCCTATATAATGGAAATAAAGTATTTCTTTAGTGCATATAATGGAAAATTGCAGCTGTCAGAAATGATAGCCTTGACTACTTTTATAAAGCATTTCCTTAAAGCTGTAAACCACGTGTTAGCACAATGCTGTAATTTTTCTTCTCATTCCTTTTTTATTCTTTTTCCTGTTTATATTTCCCCTCCTCTTTTTTTATTGTCCTCCTTATAAGTGTTTACCCATGCTGTCATTTTGAGTAATGCTTCTTATTAAAATTTTTAAAATATTTTTTACATTTTGAATATATTGAGCATCAAAACATTTGTGGCTTTTGCAATATAATAATTCCTGTTTAGATTTACGACATGTTAGGAAAGAAGATACTTTTAGTTTTGACATTCAAGAAACTTTTTTTTAACCAGTATTAAGACATATGTAAAATGTTCACTAGGATTTTTATTTTAACATGAAAAAATACCAGCAAGAAAATGCAAATAACTGCAATAGTTAAGAGCACTGGCTTAGGTCAAAGAGACCTCAATTTAATCTAAGCTCTCCCTTTACCAGCTGTGTGACATGGAACTTAACCTTCATAAGTCAGAATTTCCTCATCTGCCACGAGGGTGTAATTGTAGTTACTATCTCATAGAGACACAAGAATTAAATAAAATAATTTGTGTCATGTGCTTAGAACTGTGTGAGGCACATAGATAAGCTTGTAAACCTTATTATAAATCCCACTGTTTTTATCATTAGTATTTGTTGTTGTTAACTGCCTCTGACCTTCTTTTATAAAATGTAGTAATACAGGCAATAGAAAATGTAGATTGTAGAGAAGCATAAAATGAAGTAAAAATCTTCTTTTCTTGCTTCTATCATCCCGCTCTCCACCAATTGCTTCTCACGTGCCCTACCCCAAACTATTTTGAGAACCGGCTTGTACACACACAGTCCTTTCTGAAACTTTACACAAGGACATCAGATTTTGCCCTCTGTCTTGCACTTTTGTCACTGAACAATTTATCTTGAATGTCCTTCTGTAGCCACACATAGACATCACCCTCATTCTTTATACTGTAGTAACTGCCATGTTCCTCTGTATAATAGATGTATTATAATTCAGATCACCACTTTTCTTTTGTAGTGTTTGGTTTTTGCCACTATGTCTGTAAGGAAAAGTCTTAGCAGTAGAATTTCTAGGTTAAAGTATATGTGTGTTTTCTACTTTGATATATTTTGCCAAATTATCCTCCCAAAAAGTTAGCACTAATTTACTTTAGTGGTATTTTATGTATTTGGATATGGTCCCAAAACATGTATGTAAATAATTTGTTTGAAATCAATTTTTTAAAATTAATTTCACTAGGGATGTGATTTTTGTTTTTGCTAGGTTCATGACCCTTTTTGATAATTTTTGAAAGATGTGGATTTCCATCTTTCTGACAACGTGCATTGAAGAATATGCTCATGTGCACACCCTTTTAGGGGAAGCCCATTTGTGGTAGGCCGAACAATGGCTCCCCAACGATGCTCACATCCCAGTCCCTTGATTTTAGCCCAGTGAGACCCATACCAGATTGCTGGCCTCCAGAACCAAGATAACAAATTTGTGTTGTTTTAAGCCACTTTTTATGATAACGTAGGAACCTAATACACCATCCACGTATCCCAGAGGAAGATTCAGCTATATGGGCACGTGCCCTCTCTAGGAATATACAAGAACATAGCTTTAGAAAACCAAAAATCGTTTAGTACACAAAGCAGACAAAAGTTGAGCTGGGCATATCTGCAACAACAGGGATGGACGGGGGGACATTATGCTTAGTGAAATAAGCCAGAGAAAGACAAATACTGCATGATCTCACTCATATGCGGAATCTAAAATAGTCAATCATTTAAGCAGAGAGTAGAATGGTGGTTGCCAGGTGCTGAGGGAGAGTGGTAAATTGGGAAGTGTTGGTCAGAGTATAAAGTTTCAGTTATGCACAGTAAGTTCTGGAGATCTACTGCACAATGTAGGGCCGATGATTAACAATACGGTATTGTATACTTAAAAATGTGCTAAGAGGGTAGATCTTATGTTACATGCTCTTACCACAAAAGGAACAACAAACAAAACCAAAGGGAGTAGGAGGAACTTTTGGAGATGATGGATAAGTTTATTGCATTGATTGTGGTGATGGTTTCATGGGTGTATCCTTATTGCCAAACACATCAAGTTGTCTGCATTAAACATCTACAGCTTTTTGTGTATCAATCATACCTCAATAAAGCAGTTTAAAAAAACGTTTTGCTGGCCACTTCATTTCTCCTGTCCTCCCCCTGCCATAGTCCCTAAGCATCTCCGTGGAACTCCTAGTGTTCCAAAAAGATTGAAAACTAATCCTTTAGTAAATTAAATAAGCTTTCCTCTATGATTTGAGCATGCATTTGTAAATCTGATCTTTAAAAAGATGCATTATTTTCACTTAGTTTTTTATCGGCACCTGTTTTGAGGTAGCTGCTGTGCTAGGTTTCGGGACACAGTGGTCAACCATACAGGCATAATCTTGCCCTCAGAGTTTATAATGTCATAAGAAATGTAGCAAATTCAAGTGTAACGTGACAAATGCTCGGATGGGAAAAGACTAGGGAGCTGTGTGTATGCATAGAAGGGGTACTGTCCTTGTTCTGATAGGAGGAGGGGGTTAATAGAGATCTTTGGGAAGGAAGAGATATCCACGCTGAGAACTAGCAGCGTTACCCAGGCAAAGGATCACCTGTGTAGGTACAGAGGAAGGGATGGGGGAAGAGCGACAGAGTGTTGGCAATCATTCCCACAGAAGGAACAGCATTTGAAAAGACTTAGAAATGGGAGAGAAGGGTAAATTTGGGGAACTAGAAGTAGTTAAGCATGGCTGAAGCACAGAATGCCATGGAAAAATGTAAGGAAATGAGGCTGAAGCTCTCGAGGGGTCTTGCTGTTGCTATGAAGTTACTTCCACTTTATTCTCTTGTCCAGGCAGAGCCATTCCTATAGGTCTGGGTGGAACCCTATTTGCATTTACAAGAATTACTCTGGCTAGAATGTGGAGGACAGGTGGGAAAGAGCAATACTGGAGGCAGGAAGAAGAGTTAGGAGACCATTGCAGGAATCCAAGCTAGAGCCATACGGTGGTGGACATTGCCCTACAGGAATGAGCTGAAAAGATATTTAGGTCACACGCTTGGCAGGGCCTGGTGATGAGTGGATATGTGGGGATGTGGCAGGAAGAGAGGCAAATCCGGAAAGACACTGAGAATCTTGGAAGGACCCAGAAGGCTTCCATGCTAGAAGTGGAGTTTGAAGACTTGCAGGGCATTTTCTTGGAGAGGTCTAGTAAATAGGTGCATAATAGATCTATAGCCCCCTGAAATAATTTAGGATAGAGATAGATATTTATTAATGATTAGCTTATACTTGTTAAATGTTATGCAAAGCAAAGGGAATGGATAAAATGCCCCAGGGAGAGGATGTAGAATGGGAAGAGGGTTTAGGACAGGATCCAGAAGAAACGAAGACTTAAGAAAGAAATAAAGGAAGAGAAGCCACCAAGAGGCCGAAGAGGGGCCACTGTGGGGGTGGAGGGGGCAGTAAAAGCTGTCAGTACTTCCAGATGTGATGCCCAGGAGGGACTGAATGAAATAATCACTGGAAACGTCTCTTGAAGGTAGTGCTGCTGGAGGCCTTGATCTTCACTAGAGTAGCTCCAGTCCCGCGAGTGCTGGTGGCAGGGGATGCAGTTCACACACAAGGGAAGGAAGGACTAACCTCAGACAAGGGGAAGACAATTGGCTCCACTGTAAGAGCAGGAAAGGAGGAAGGGGTAGGTGCACTGATGTTCTCCTAAAGAGAAAATTGAGGAAAGTCTTCAAATATTACATAGTGATCTTCTGATATCTAAATTATAAGAGAGAACAATTCAAATTCTTGAGTTGTCGCATAGGACAGAAACAGGGCCAATGAGGGAACGACAGGAAGATTAATTTTGACTTTACCTAAGGAGAAACTTGCAGATTACAGCTACTCAAAACAGAATGCTTGTGTTAGTAAACTGTGAGCACTAGTATGATTGAAACAGAGGCAATAGCTAGAGTGCAAGAAAGAGTGGAAATCGAAATGGAGGATGTGGGTGGGAAGCAGGGGATTAATCACGTGCTTTCTAATATCCCCTCCTGCCCTTGACATTCAGCTCTGTAAACCACAGCAAGTGTATTATGTATTGAGTACTGCCCTTGATTTCCTTTTGCTGCAGCACTAGCCAACTGCTGGTGGTAAAAATTTCATCCTGCAGACTCAGCCTTCAGATCCAGAAGCAGCCCCAAATATATCAGACCTAGGAACTGTATTGCTTTCAGAGTGAGGGCTGGAATTAGTCTTCTGACCTATGCCTAGTTTCCAGGGTGTCCGACTTGAGCAAGATGGGTCCATGAATGCCCACGACACTACAGTTTTCCTCCTAACCACCATAAGTGCCCAGTACAGTGGGCATCTTCTTGTTCATTATTGAGTGCCTACTATGTCCCAGGACTGTGCTAGGTGCTGAATATATGATGATGAAAGTACGTTCCATAACAATACAGATTTTGTCTAAAAACAGTCACTGATGTATTCCCTGCACCTGAAGCAGTGCCTGGCACAATGCAACTCTCAATAAATACTTGTTCAGTGAATGACACAAACTCTATCTTTAAGTTGCTTGAATCTAGTGTACAAGACAAGCATATACACTGAAAATTACAGTATCATGTGGAAGTTACAATTATGAGAATCTCACGGGAAGCACAGAAGCGGAGCACCGTCCCTAGTCTGGGGTTTGGGGTTCATATTCTGGTTCCCAACCAGCATCAGAGCCCAGCTGGAATCCAAATCTGCCTCCCAGCCTTTGCCATTCTTCTCTACCTGTAAAGCTGAACCATGTCGCTCTACTGCAAACCACCAGCTTCAATCAAGGCACCCCTCCTGGGTGCCTTGGGACCCTTCTGCCATCAAGGCACTGCCACCATCATAACCATGAGTGGATATTGCTCCTGAGATATAGCCACTTACACTTACCAGGTCAGAGTTCCTAGGGAGGTGAATGCCAGCCGCGACTGTACCTTATTAAACATTGTATCTTGGACAGCTGGAGAAGCTCTTAGAGGGCAAGGCACACTGTGAAGGCAGTGTCTCTAGCACCACCACACTCCTGACCCTGAGCTGGCTGCCTTAGAATCCGAGTGTGACTCACAGGGTGTTCACGAAAATTCTCTAGGAATTAACAATCCAGCTGCTAGCCCAGCTCATTTTCTTTTCCGACACGTATTACTACAGTATAGAGATGTCATTACAGAGAGAGAGGGAGGTGTGTGAAAAGAGCACAAGTTTGAGCCCCAGACTTTGGATAAGTCACTTAAATTCTCCAATTCTCTATCTCTCCTTTATTTTTTACTCCTTATTTTGACATATCAGACTTACCGAAAAGTTGCAGGAATAGTACAATGAACTCTTAGATATGCTTCATCTAGATTCCCAAAATGTTGTTTCTGCAGTTGCTTTATCCTTTTCTCAATCTCTGTGTGTGCTTATGTACACACACACACACACCATATATACCTTTTTTCCCCCTTAACCACATAAGAATAAGTTGCAGACATAAGGCTCTCTTTCCCCTAAGTATTTTAGTGCATATTTTCTAAAAACAAGGAACTCTTTAGCTAATCACAGTACAATGGTAATTATCAGGAAATCAAGACAAATAATACTATCATCTAATCTATGAAACTTACTGAGATTTTGTCAGTTGTTCTAAAAATGCCCATTGCAAAAAAAAAAAAAAAAAAAATCCTAGATCATACATTTCATTCAGTTGTCATATTTTCGTATCCTTTAATCTGGAAAAACTCCTGAGTCATTCTCTGAAATTCATGACGCTAGTATTTTTGTAAAGTACAGTGCAGTTATTTGTAGAATGTCCCTAAATTTGGGTTTATGTGATTTACCCTCAAGATTAGATTCAGACTATTTGCTTTTGGCAGGAGTCCAAAGAAGTAATGCCAAGTTCTCTCTCTCTCTCTTTTTTTTCCTTTCTTTCTTTTTTTCTTTATTTTTTTAACTCTCACTTATGAGTAAGGACGTGATATTTCTCTTTCTGTGCCTGGCTTATTCCATTTAACATAATTTTCTCTAAATTAATCCATTTGCTGCAAATGGCAGAAATCTTTCTTTATGGCAGAGTAATATCCCATGGTGTATATATATACCACATTTTCCTTATCCAATCATCCATTGATGGACATTTAGGTTGATTCCAGATCTTGGCTATTGTAAATAGAGCTGCTTCAAGCATGGGAGTACAGGTATCCCTTTGACATGATGATTTCCATTCCTTTGGGTATATACCCAGCAGTGGGATTGCTGGCCGAGTTCTTCTCAGTGCATCATACAGGAGGTGCATGCTGCCGCTTAGTCCCATTGCTGGCGTGTGAAATTTGATCATTGCCTAAGGTGGTATTTTCCAGGTTTCAGTACTGTAATATTTACTCTTTGTATTTAACGAAAGATCTTCTGGTGATATGCATTACTCCTTAAAGTAGATTAATCAATTATTATTAAAATGGCTGGAAAACGTTGATTTTTCAAATTTCATCATTCTTTCTAGATTTATGAGTTGGCATTTCCTATAAGAGTTTACCCTTTTCCCCAATTTGTTTGTTTGTTTTTCTGTAACTTCATGATATCTTATTTAATTAACAGTGTGTAATCCTTGAATTTACTATTTTAATTTTAATACTCGAATCATACCAGGTTTTGCCAATGGGAACCCCTTCAATCTAGCTCCTGTGTCTTTTTGACATATCCTCACCATCCTTTGGTTACTTTGTTACTTTGAGTACCACAAAACAGTCCAGGCTCATCTGTTCTTTTCCTAACCTGGCCCTGGTTAGCCATTTTCCCAAGGAAACCTGACTTCTTTCAGTGAAGAATGGTATTTAGAAAACAAGATCTGGTGCTATGTGTGCTCACCACTACTGGGGTTTTATTGCTTCTAGGTTCTCTCAGAGGACAGACCTGAGAGAGAGGGAGAAAGATAGCAAGAGAAAGAAAGAGAGAGAGAAAAAAAGAGAGATGCACACATACATACACACACATATGAGGGTACTTCAAAAAGTTTGTGGAAAAATAGAATTGAAAGATAATGTGAATCTTTCCATGAACTTTTTGAAGTACCCTTGTATATGTAGTGTGCAGTTATGTGCACAAACACACACACACATCTAATTGATTCATATCTACTTGTCTGTCTATGTCCCCATGAGTTCATGCTGATACCTGCAATTCCAGTTCCCTTTTTATATTTATCACTATCTTCTCCGACAGTGAAAATTCTAGCTCCCATTATTTGTAATATATGTATTTATATATTTGTTCATTCCTAGAATATATAAAAATTAGTTTCAGGATTACTAACCTATGTTTCTGCAGAAAAAATAAGAGGTCTACTAATTACAGTTCAATATTTCTGTTGTTTAAGCCACTTTTAACTGGTACTTTGTTATGGCAGCCTTAAAAAACTCATACAACTAATATGATTCCAAAATTCAGGTCAATTAAAAAAAAGGTATATTCTGAGAAATGACCCTTTTCGATTCCCTCTATACTTTCCACCCAATTCCCACTATGCCCAGTAGGCACCAATATTTTAGTCTCTGGTTTTCCTTCCTGTTTTTCTTTTCACTCAAGCTAGTAGTTTAATATGTATATTTCATTTTCTCTGGAAATCACTTCATATTCATTTATATAGATCTTCATTCTTTTTTATAGCTAAACATTGCTCCATTTTGTGGCTGTACCATGGTTTATTGAACTACTCTCCTATGTATGGGCATTTAGGTAGTTTCAAATATTTTCACTGCAAACAATGCTACAATGAATAGCCTAGTACATATGTATTTTTGTATTGTTGGAGGTATAGATTTACAGAAGATTCCTAGAAGTGGGATTATTTGGTCAAAAGGTAATGTATATGTTGTTCTGTGAGGTGTTAAAAAATTCTCCAGAAGGCTACATTCCCTCTAGCAACATATGAGAGTTCCTGTTTCCCCACAGCCTCGCTAACAGTGTTATTTTTTTAATGTTTGCTAATCTGATGATAAATGATACATCAGTGTAATTTTAATTTGCATTTCTCTTATCATGAGTGAGGTTAAACATCTTTTCATCCATTTTTATATTCTTTCTATAAATTGTTCCTGTCTTTCATTTTTCATTTGGATTTTTAAAAATCTTTTACTCTTAATTTAGAAAAGTTTTCTGCTATATTGTAAATATTTTCTTTCAGTTTGTCAGCGGTCTTTTGACTTTGTTTATGATGCTTTTTGCAACACAGAAGTTTTTTCATTTTTACATAGTTAAATTTATCAATTTTTAAAAATTACATCTGGATTCAAAGTCTCAGTTAGAAGACCTTTTTCAAGTTAAAGAGGAATTAACTCATATTTTCTTATTATACTTGATGGTTTCATTTTTTACAACTAGGTTCCTGATCCATTTTTGAGTTTATTCTTATGTGTCATGTGAGGTATGGATCTAATATTATCCTTTTCTAAATGTCTTACCAGTTGTTTCAGACCATTTATTGAAATTTGCTCTTTACCTTAGTGATTTGAGATGCTTCCTTTATCATACACTAAACTTTCATATATACCATACCTGGGTTTCTTTCTAAACTTTTTGTTCCAATCAACTTGTCAGTCAACATCCACTGGTAATATGCTGTTTTATTTGTAGAGGCTTTGTAGTATGTTTTAATATCTGGTAGAGCTAGTATTCTCTTATAGTTTTTATTTTTAGTGTATTCCTGGCTATTCTCGCATGTTTATTTTTATATGTGAAGTTTGTGGATTTTTTTTTTTTAGTGTTATTAAGTTAAATTGATAAATTTTCTTAGTGGACAGACATTTTTGTGATGTTGAGTCTTCCAATCCAAGGATAAGGATGTTTTTCTGAGTCTGTTTTTATGTCCTTCATGAGTGTTTAAAGTTTTGCTCATATAGGTTTTGAACATTTATTGTTAAATTTATTCGTCAGTATCTTTTTTGTTGCTAATGTAAATGGGACTTTCTCTGCCATTTTATCCACTGATTATTGTTTGTGTAAATAGTTGCTTTTGACTTCTACATGTTAACTTTGTAGCCTGCTATATTACAAAATTATTTGAATGTTTTACAATTGATTCTCTAGGGTTATCCAGGTATATGATCATAACATCTTCAAATAAAGGTAATTTTATTTTTTCTTTTCCAATTGTCATGCCTCTAATTGATTTATTTTGTCTACTTGCATTGGCTAACATTGCCAGTCCAATGTCAATAGTGGAAACAGTCACCAACCTTGTTCCTCTTCTTCAGCGTTTTCTCATTTAGTTAGATGCTGGCTTTAAGACTCAGGAATGTGTATTTTATCATGTTAAGAAATTATTTATTAATTCATATCTTCTTAAGTGTCTCTATCAGGAAAAGATATTGGTTTTTTTCAAGAGCGTTTTTTTCTTTCATCATCATATTATTTTCCTTCTTAAAAATTTTTACATGGTATATTATATTAATGAACTTTCTATTTTTGAAATAACTTTGCATTCCTGAGATAAATCCTACTTGGTCATGCTGTATTTTTTTTAAATGTAAAGTTGAATTCTTTTTGCTGATATCTAGAACTTTTCCATCAAAATTCGTAAGTAATATCTCTTTTTATATGGTTTATGTTATGTTAAGTGTTAATGTTATACTTGCTTCACAAAAAGTGAAGATGTTTTCCTTCATTGTCAATGCTCTGTAACATATAACAATGGAGCATTGGGACAACCTGCTCTTTGAAGGTTTGGTAGTGATTTTCAGTCTCTCTAGCACAAAATGGGAATAGTTATAATATTTCCTTCTAGGGATTTGTCATATAAATTGAATTGATGGACTTGGAAGTGCTTTACAACCAGCACGTCACTAGTCATGTTAATTATTGTAATAGAGGTAAGAACAAAGTGTGGTGCAGAAGAGGTAATTACATCTGCCTTATCTGGGAAAGAGGTTTCATAGAAATTATCTTTTAGCTCGGTTTTGAATGAGTAGTAGGATTTTACTGAACCAAGAAGTAAATATTCCAGGTAAAAAGAAAGAGCATAAGATATTAAAGCTTATGATTGCAAAATTCACAATGTCCATGTAATGATATACAGTTGGCATTTTGACAGGTATTAGTTTCTTTGGTTCCTTGAGGAGGTAGTATAGATGTTATCACATCTTAAGGTTAGAGAGGGTGATAACTTTACAAGTGACAGAGCTTAGCACAGGTCCTATGTCGGGTCCGCCGCCGGCCGACCCGAACAGCCCTAGCCTCGTTCCTTTCGGTAGGTGAGCAAATGGCCCGGATTCCTCTTTCCCTCCTGTCCCCTTTGGAAGGAGACAGGGAAGAGAGCCATGAAGAGAGGTAAGCACACTGCCAGCCCCAACCAGCCTGGTTTAAAGGACACTCAGATGTGGCGGGGATTCTGTCGAGCAGTTCCGTTTATTATCACACAAGCACTTGCTTTTAAAGGCAAATGGGGAAGGGAGGTTTTTTACATAATCTTATCAGCTTAAAGGTCAAGGGCATGCATCCTGTCTCAATGCCTAGCTATTGCAACCACACCGTGTTCACAAGCGCGGAAGCGCGTATTTGGCCAATAAGGGCTAAGGCAAGGTTCCCGCAGACACTCCCACCCTACTTCCTCCCGGCACCGTCTTAGGCTGCCACATTAATACGTCCTTGTGGGCCCATAATGGTGCCGCTTGTAATGTCACTTAAGGTGGCGTTAGTTTTTAAGGCCCGACAGTCCAAGCAGAGAGTAGGTGCTTGATAAATATTTAGGGCATTTTCTGATAATACAAAACCACATAGAATTTTCTTTCTTTTGCACTTCCTTCCATTCCTCTATTACTTCTGAGTATTATGCAATTAAAAAATTATTACTAATGTAGAGTGTTGTTTTACATAATACCACAATGCCCATTCCTTGTTTCATTTATGTTTCTTTTATCTTTACGATTAAACTGTACCTTCTTTTGGTAGGTAAAGCAGGCATTTGCTGCTTAAACTTTTTATTGACAAAAACCCAATTTTCAGAACTTTTTTTTACTTTTTAGTGGTCGGCTGGTGCATGGAAAAACCCAATTTTTATTCACATATTCTTCTTCCTTCAAGTAGCTCATGGGATACCCGGGAAGCTGACACTCTTTCACCCTACCACTCTCCAGTCAGGGGTGAACTCAGATTGTTTTAAGCTAACCAGCACGTCCCATTGGTCTGGCCACAGTGACTGGCTCAGCATCCACTGTGAGCCAAAAAGACTGGAATCTTCTGGGAAAGAAACATCCTTGCTCCTTTTCACTGGATCTAACACAGAACAAAAGCAACCACATAGGAAACACAAGAGGTGAAACCTTCCAAGAATGGAGCCCCTACAAGAGAGAAAATTGGAAAATAGAGAGAAATAAACCAAATCTTGAGCCACCATTTTAAGCCTCCTCTGAGGCCAACATACTTATAAAGCACATAAGCCAATAAATACCTTTATTCTTAAAGTCAGTTTGTGTTATTTTCAACCAAAGGTTGTAACTGATACAACATTAATAGTCAGTGCTGGATATATCTGATTGATATATCATACATACTATATCTACTATCTCATTGCCAGCAAGGAGACAGGCAAAAAATCATTTATTGAATTTTTTTGAAGAATATAAACACATACAGTGTATCCGTTCATTTCCTCATTCAATACATACTTATCGAGAATCTACGATGCTGCCAGTACGTACTTTTTCATGCTGAAAAATTATACAAATGAACCACTGTTAACATGGTTTTAAATTTATTTTCCTAGAGCTTTCTACAAATGATCATTTATTCATTCATTCCCTCAATTCAACAAATATTTTTTGAGCACCTACCATGTGCTAGTCCCATATTGCTCAGAGATGATTTCCCTTGTGACCAGCAGGACTCATTTGTGGGAAAAATATCAGTTAATAAAAATATCAGTTAATTAATGTGGACTCACATTACCAGTCCAAATTACAGAGCCAAATCTTTGTACCACTTGCCTAATCCTTTTTACTGTCTGAATAGAGCCACGAAAAAGATAAATGAACATGTTAAGTTAAACTTTCATATAATTAGCAAATATGATTCAGTTTGCATTTTGTAAGTGGTAAGAAAAATAGTGAAGTCTGTAAACATCATTAAATTTCCTTACTATACTAATACATCCTGCAAACACTGAAGTGTGTTTGAACTTCAGTGAGTACATTGGTCAAAAGGGCATTTGTCCTCACAGCACAAAAGAATCATGCAATGATGGTTGAGCTTCAGAAAATAAATCTCACCTATGTTTATTTTAAACAGTATGATATGTAATTCGTCTTATTTGTAGCACAATATTTTAAAGCTACATTTGGAACTGAAATTCCTAAAGATTCAAATCCTCAGTGAATTTATAACCTTAGTAAGTCATCGAATTATGATTGACTCCTGAAAATTGTCTTTTTACTATAATAGTTTGACCGGTCATTAACTTTAGGTTCGCAAGCAATGTTAGAGATGCTCTTTAGAATAGGCTGTCTGAGACCTAGTTTTTATACTTTTGTTTCATTTTGTTTTTTTGTGACTGGCCAGTAGGGGGATCCGAACCCATGACCTTGAGGTTATAAGGCTGTGCTGCAACCAGCTGAGCTAACCGGCCAGCCCATGACCTAGTTTTATATGTTCCATTGCCAAATAGACATTTCCACTTGAAAATCCTACTATCAGCTCAAATTCAACATGTCCAATACTTAAACTAATCTTTCTTTGGCTGTTCCATTCCCAGCCACTCCCATCCTTCCCCCAGGCAATTAGTATCAAGATTCTGATGGGAATCACTGCATTATTCCTGTCACACATCTATGCAGCCATATACAAAATGTATCAGTATTTGTGTGCATGTTAAAAATATCCATAAAGAGAATCAGCACATATTTTGATTTTTTTTACAAACATATTTTTGAGATCTATCATGCTCACTTAACCTCTTGTTAATTTCTTTTAAGGGATGCATAGTATTTTACCTATAAATAAATTTTTAAAATCTGTACTCATATTAATGGACATCTATGTTGCTTCTAATTTACCTCTATTACAAACAATGCTGCAGTGTATATTTTCGTACAAGTGTCCCTGTGCATAAGTTTCTGGGGTATTCACATATGAGTTGACTTGGTGAGTTATTGGATATCACAGAGGCACTCTTAGTAGATATGCTTTCCATGTTATGTTAATTTAACTCTTATCAGCAGTGTTTCAGCATTTTCTTTTCTCCACATTCTTGGAGAAAATTTAGTCTTGTCATCCGCATTTTCAACTTGAAATTCCCTAATCTCAAACCACTACCTTTGACAAGTCTCCAAAATATTATCTACAGTATAATGTGTTATGCCATTAGATGCTTCAGTACTCTAGCTGATTTCTACTAAAACCCTATGCTGCAAGACACTTTCATGATAGTCTATTTTAATGAACTAATCATTCTAATCCCACGTCCAACTACTAAATTCCCTCTCAGACACCATGACCAAAATTTTGGCAAATACTTTTACTCCAATCTCACAAATCTAATCATTAAAGAACTTCAATTAAGCAGGTTTCAACCTCTTGTGCTGGTCCCAAACATCATGGAGCAATGGAGAGGAATAAGTATTGGCTACAATGTACAGACAGTCACTTGCATAGATTGCTGATGGGAGTGCAAATTGATTGACATATTAACTTTAGTGTGCATTTGACACATCTAATAAAATGAAAAATACACATTGATTGTATCAAGTTGTTATTTTAGCCAACTCATTTAGTAAAAAGTAATACTTCATAACCATATTAAATTAAATGTCCTTGATTTCTAGTGTGATTGGATATCTTTTCACAGGTATATTGGCCTTCTGTATTTCTTTCTTTTTTTTCTTTTGCTTAATTTTCAGTTCATATCCTTTGTTCATTTTTCTGTTGGGCCGTTTGTATTTCCTTACTCACATGTAACAGTACTTTCTATATTCAGGATACTGTTTCTTTGTATTTGTATAAATTACAAATAACTTTACTCTGTATTGCTTGTCTTTTAACTTTAGTTATAATGTCTTTGTTCTTTTTGGTCTCAAACTTTCTTCTTATTATAAAATATTTTTTGAATTTTTTAGAAGTTTAAGTTTCTAATCCACTTGGAATTTTTTTATAATGTAAAAACAGCCTAATTTATTTTTCACATGTAAAAAGTTATTGATTGAATAGTATATGTATTATCAATTTATAATATTACTTCTGTCTTACACTAAGTTCTAGAACATGTTTAGGTTTGTGAACACTTTATTCTGCCCCATTGATCTGCTTTAAACCAATATCACACTTTTAATTACTACTACTTAATACTAAGTCTTGATATCGGGTATAACGAATCCTTCTCTTGAACTTGCTTTCAAAATTATCTGAGCTATTCTTTTTTAAAAAAATAATTTGTTTTATTTATTGAATCAAAATCGATTATACATATTTTGGGGGTTGAACATTGAGATATGTTGATTAAGTCAGTATTACTAGCATATATATTGTTACAAATCGTAATTATTCTTTATGCCTCTTGTCCAACATCTCCCCTTCTCCCATTCCCTCCTCCTCCCCCCTCTAATTATCCTAGATTTCTTCTCTCCTTCTGAAAGAATAAGGTCACTCTGTTAACTTGTTGCCTAGATGATCTGCCCAATGCTGAGAGGTGTGATCAGGTCCCCCTTTAGAATAGGCTGTCTGAGACCTAGTTTTTATACTTTTGTTTCATTTTGTTTTTTTGTGACTGGCCAGTAGGGGGATCCGAACCCATGACCTTGAGGTTATAAGGCTGTGCTGCAACCAGCTGAGCTAACCGGCCAGCCCATGACCTAGTTTTATATGTTCCATTGCCAAATAGACATTTCCACTTGAAAATCCTACTATCAGCTCAAATTCAACATGTCCAATACTTAAACCGCCATGTGCCTAGTTGTGGGAGAGGGGTCCAGTCCCCTTCTCCATGCCCTGGGACCATGGGTGGGCCCCGAGGCACTGGCTTGGTGTGCCTGGTTGTGGGAGAGAGGTCCAGTCCCCTTCTCCATACCCCAGGTCTCCGGGAGGGCTCTGAGATGCTGGCATGTTGTGCCTGGTTGTGGGAGAGAGTTCCAGTCCCCAACTCCATACCCCGGGTCCCTGGGTGGGCCCCAAGGTGCTGGCATGGTGTGCCTGGTTGTGGGAGAGAGGTCCAATCCCCTTCTCCATGCCCCAGGTCCCCGAGTGGGCTCCAAGGTGCTGGCATGTTGTGCCTCGTTGTGGGAGGGAGGTCTGGTCCCCATCACCATGCCCTGGGTCCCTGGGCGGGGCCCAATGTGCTGTTGTGGTGTGTCTGGTTGTGGGAGAGAGGTCCACTCCCCCTCTCCATACCTCAGGTCCCTGGGAGGGCCCTGAAGTGCTGGCTCAGTGTGGTGGGAGAGAGGACCATTCCCCTTCTCCTTGCCACAGTTCCCTGGGTGGGCTCCGAGTTGCTGGCATGTTGTGTCTGGTTGTGGGAGAGAGGTCCAGTCCCCACCTCCATACCCCAGGTCCCTGGGTGGTCCCCAAGGTGCTGCTTCAGTGTGCCTGGTTGTGGGAGAGAGGTCCAGTCCCCTTCTCCATGCCCTGGGTCCCGGGGAAGGCCCCAAGGTGCTGGTGTGGTGTGCCTGGTTGTGAGGGGCATCCAGTCCTCTTCTCCATGCTTCAGGTACCCAGGCTGGCCCTGATGCACTGGTGCAGTTTGCCTGGAAGTGGGAGTGGGGTCCAGTCCCCAGATCCAAGCCTCCAGTTCCCAAGCAGGCCCCAAGGTGCTGGTGGTGTCCCTGGGCCGGAACTAAGTTTTTGTCCTTTGCTTCTAACATGGGGAAACTTCCTGTGGGAACCAGTACTTGAGTGTGTGGTTGTTTAAATTGCTACTTTTCTGCTGTTTCCCTAGGGAAGGCTTTTTGTGCAGCTCAGGGTTTAATGGTTGATCTTATAGGTACTTCCAGCTCTCCAGAGACCTGGTGGATCTGTGTTCTGTAGAATCTCTGATCTGGGCCTGAGTTTTTTCATCAAACTGCACCCCATGCAATTCTGCATTCCTGACCATCTCCTCTGAGTGGTCCTGTGCTGATTGGGGGGTGGGTCATCTGTCCTTGCTGTGTCCCAGTATTCCCCTGGTGGGCACGTCTCCCCTACCACCAGTGCTCCAAACACTTCCCATGGGACGGGCCCTGCGCTGATCCCTTGCAATGACTCACCGGCCTCTTAATGGCTCCCTTTTTTCAGTTGTTCTGGCTCCTCGCTCCTGCGTGGGTCCACAGGAACCCTATTAGTGGTCTGCTTGTCCTGGGGGCCGCCAAGGCCCTCTTCTTTCCTGCCGCTTCCAAGCAACTCCACCTGAAGGGCACAGCTGCGGCTCCTGCCAGCTCCTGCTTCACCCGCTCATCAGCTCCAGCCTTAAAGCAGCCGCAGCCCGAAACGCTCAGAGAAGCTTTTTCTTTCTCTCTTCGTAGTTTCTCTTGCCTTCGTGAACTCCGTAGGTCTCTCCTCCTCTTCCCCTGAGCTCCAGCGGCCCCAGCTTGGCTGATGTTACATTTTTATAGTTGTAAATTGATTTGTGGGAGAGAGTGACGCTGGGGACCATCTATTCTAACATCTTGATTGGATCCCCAATTGAACTATTCTTAGACTTCTGCTTTTTTTACATGAATTTTGGAGTCAGTTTGGTTGATTTTTTCATTGACAAAATGTTGATTTTAGAATTTATTTTGGAGAAAATTGACTTCGTTACAACACTGCATCTCCCAGTTTGTGGACACCTATTCAATTATTCAGTGACTTTTTAATGTATTTCAACATAGTTTGATAAGTTTTCTATTCATAATTGTTTAGTTTTATTCCTGGTAATTTAAGATTTTATTTCTATTTTAAATAAGATCTTTGTTTGGCAAAATTTCTAATTGGCTGCTGCAAACGGATACTACAAATTTTTGTGTGTATATCTTATTTTCCAAACTTTGCTATATTCTTTTATTGTTTCTAATTATTTATTAATTTTTTTGGCAGCTGACCAGTACAGGGATCCAAACCCTTGACTTGGTGTAACAAGAAGGCAGTGTAACCAATTGAGCTAACCGGCCAGCCCTATTGATTTTAATTAGATGGTTATTTCTTTTTATTTTACATGTCATGCCATCATGTCATCTGTCCATAATAAACTATTCACCTTTTATTTGTTATTTTACTTCTTATTCAACTGGCTAAGATGCTCAGTAGAATACTGAGTCATAGGTGAGGGGTAATAGGTATACTTACCTTCTCATTGGCATTATTATTTGCAAAGTAATCATTCAATATACTGTTTGCTTTACGGTTTTGATGCTTAATTCTTATTATATTTCCTTTTGTTTATAGATTGAGATTTTTTTTCTAAAAACATGATTTTTTAGGAGTCTTTTATTTCCTAATTTCTATTAAGAAGATCAAATTTTCCTCTTTAATATGATATATGGTTACTTATGTTGATAGGTTGTCAAGTGCTGATCTATCCTTGCATTCTTGGGATAAATTTTATGATGAGTTAATATTTTTAAAAATGCACAGTTGTGATTACTTTGGTAATATTTTACTTTAGATTTTTAAATATATTTTTATAAATGAAATTGAGCTATTATTTTACTCACATTTATTATATTTGTTAAGTTTTGGATTCAATGTTATGCCAAACTTGAAAACTAATTGGATAGCTCTTCTTTCTTCTGTTTTCTAGGATAGCTTATACACGATTGAAATTATGCGGCATTTAATGATTTGATACAATTTACAATCTGGGCCAGATGTGCTCTTAGGGAAAGTATTTTTGATTTTTACTGCCAAATTAAGTTTGTTTAATAGTTATTAATTTGTTTAGGTTTTCTATATCTATTTTTCTTAAAAATTGTCTATTTTACAAGCTTTTGGTTTTTAATTATATGATTTCTAAAATCCTCTACTGCATCTGAATTATGTCTACTGTTTTCTTACTGATATTGTCTGTGTCTTCTCTCTTTCTTGGTCAGCAGCAGCACATTTCATTCAAGGCAGAAGTTTGTCAGATCTGGAAAGATCAATTTCTTTTAATGCCTCTTCCCTTTTATATTTAGGGATTTTAGACCATTTAAGATAAATATACACTAACAAACTGTTTGTTTCCTTTAAGGGAATATTTGTAAACACCAGGATTTCAGATATGAACCAAATTCAGTATCAGCAAGGGCAAATCCTTACCTGGTCATGGAGAGGTTGGGGCACAGAAATTGGGAGAAAGCAGAGTCAGTACCTAGATATTCCTGGACAGTATCTCTACCTCACACTGACCAGCATTCTGGAAAGTCCATTTTCCTACTCTGGGTAACTTCTTATCTCTGGTTACTTTTTAGGAATTTTATCTTTATCGTTACTATTCTTCAACTTCTGTATGCTTTGTCCAGGTCTCAGTGATTTCATTTATCTGTCTTGACATTTGGTGAGCCCTTTTAATCTGGAAGTGCATACACCTCTGCAGTTCTGGAAACCCTCCAACCATTATATTCACATATTTTTTTCCCCTCTATTCTTACTGGTATAGCCTTCCAGACTCTGATTAAATGGGTGTTGGGCTTCTCAATCTATCTTCCATGTCTCAACTTATCTTCTATATTTTCCAGCTCTTTTGCTGTGGTGAATTCTGAGTGAGTTTCTCACTTCTTTTTTCATGTCATTAATCTTTCTCTTCAGCCACATTTAGACCACTAATTATCTTGCCTACTTAGCTTTTTATAGCAGTGATTGAATTTTTCATTTCCATGATTGCTAAATGTGATCATGTATAAGTGTATATATACATGCTGCTTTTGTGTGATTACCAACAGTTCTCATCACAGAGATGACAATTTCTATTTTTCCATTTAAGGGAAAATATGGAAAATTTATATATTTGTTTTTAAATTGCTGCCTTATTTTTATTTCTGTGGTTGAAATTCTTCCTTATCCTAAATGTGCTGTCTTCCATAGAGATGTTGGCTCAATTGATTTGTCATTTTGGGGAGAGCTATGTTGTGTAGGAAATTTTCTGTAAATGCTGTGATCTGATTTGTGGATTTATGTTTTCCTTGGACTCTCTCTCTGTATTGCATAGCCCAGACCAGGTCTTTCATTAGAGCTCCTTGGGAAGGCTCTTCTATGTTGGGAGGGAGGGGAGAGGCAATGGGTCACCCTTTAGAGACTCCATTTCCAGGGATCTCACCATTTTCTGTAGACTCCTTATTTCCCTTCAAGCTGTGTGGCTCCTGGAAAATGCAAAGCTCTTCACTCATTTTAGGTCCTTAGGGAGAACACAAATACCTACCACCTAATGATGGGCCTGGGGTGATGGAATGAGGGAAGTTAGATCATCCCCTCCGTGGAACTGAGGCAGAAAGGCAAGTCAAGACCATCAGGAGGCTCTCTGCCTATAGCAGCACCTAGGACGACCCCACATTCTAGGTAAAGTGAGGCTATTGAGATGGGAGGCAACTGGATTTGTGTCAAACCTTCCTGTGATCTTTGCCAACCTAGACTGGTCTAAGGGAAACTTGTTTAAATCTCTGCTCCTGGTGACAATCTCTTCTTTGTGAGTAGAAGCTTCCGGGGTGGCTGAGATCTGCTGCTGGCTTAGGCACAAAGCTTCCTGGCATTTGGCAAGGCCAGAAGCAGGCATTAAACTACTTTCAAAGGAATAATCTTGCCCAAAGACCATAGAAGGATGGAGGAAAAGGACAGGAAAGCAGTAACCAAATACAATTCCACAGTGTAAGGGTACCAACAGCAGGGGCAGAGTCCCTACTGTTGTCCTTTGTACCTGTCGATAGACAAATACTTGTGTCTCAATGCACTTGCACGATGACATGTTGAAATTGTGCAGTGCTTAACTTATTGTACCACACTGTGGTTATCACAAAAACTTCCATTTTTCAGGGAGCATCAAATAGTAATTTTTCTGCCTAATGCCAGCTTTCATTTTTATTAGCATCCAAGTCATCTCCTGATAGCAGTTTCCTAGAAAAAGATGCTTATAATTCACAACCAGTTACCACTGATGCACTCATTAGAAGATTTGCTGACTGCTTTGAATTTACTAGAAAATAAACTGCAAGTCTAACTCGATAACTCCTGTATAAATCTTAATTATCATTTTTTAGTGTCAAATAAAAGACTACAAATCTGTAATCTTCAGAGAATAAAATAGCAGCAAATTAAGAAATGATTATAACTCATTTTGGGGGGAAAGCAAAGGGGGTAGCTATTAGAATAAGATTAAATATATTTGACATTATCTTCTGGAAATGACCAGTTAAAATCTAATTCATTCTTAGAGTTATTGAGAATCAGAAATTATCCTTAGGTTCTGTTACCATTCAAGGTATAAAATAACACTCACAGTGAAATCAATTGTGACCATAAAAATAGTCACATAACATAGTAGGTACCATGTCATCCAATTCCCATGTATTCTCTACTTGACTGCATTAACCCAACTGGATGCTGATGGCTTGGAATACACTACTATTTAATGTTCCTCTTAGATGATAAACACAGTTTGTTATCTAGAGGACAACCAGGAGTCCTATGAAGGAAAGGGAAAGAGGAGCTAGATTATAAATTATAAATTTATAAATATATAAGTTACAAATATGTAAATTATAAATAGATTATCTAGATTATAAATTTATAAATGTAAATTTCTGTGATTGTATTTTGTTTGTTTTTAAAGCATGGTCAGCACATTTTCACATTTAAGACACATCAATCATAGACACTCATGAAAGGAAGAAAGAAATCAAGTTTTGGTCATGGTTCCAAAGTAGAAATTACATTTTTGCATACGAAAAAAAAATCAAGATACCAACACAATTGTGCATTACTGGACAATGTACACGTGGCCTTTATGCATCATGTCCTGGACGACAATATCTGGGTTTTCTATGCACTTTTTCCTTTGGAACATCCTAAGTCCCAGCAAGCTATACTGGGCTTCAGTCCTATTCCCACTTGCCTATTCGATGGTGCTCTGGAGAATGTAATGTGGAGTGGACAACGACTTTTCCCAAACCACATTGAGATTGATGGAGTGCTTGTGTGTCCATGCCAGGCCATGCCACGGAACAGATTCTCCCCCCACACCAAGACAATGTCCAGTTTCTGCCTGTCCATCTGTAGTCTTCCTGTCACTGTGGAACTGATGGGTTTTTTAATCCTTTGATTTCCCACTGCAATCAAACAGGTGATGCCCAGAGAAGAGGAAGGTCAATCAGATCTAGTGATGATTATGGAAGGAATTATGTACATTACTGCTAGTGCTTCTTCTCCAGGGTGGATCTTTCTGCCCTGAGGAACTCAGCCTCAAACTCAGCCTGATTGGGAGTTCTAATATCTGCGGATGCCACCATGTTTTCCTTGTAAATAAGAAGGAGATCCTCTAGATCTGCATTGTCCAATGTAGTAGCCACTAGTTTCAATTTAAATTAACTAAAATTAAGTTAAATTAAAAACTCAGTTCCTTAATCACAGTAGCCACATTTTAAGAGCTCAATAGCCACATGTAGCTAGTGGCTACTGTATAGCACAGCACAGATATAGAACATTTCCATCATTGCAGAAACTTCTATTTGTCAGAGCTGCTCTAAAACATACCTACAGCATTTCCATTCCAGCAGCAAAATTTGGCCCTGAAAAGACACTAGATGTCTTTTGATAAGGTGAATATTTAGGAAAGTTATTTGGGATGGGACAGGGTGATAGCTTGAAGGGACATAATTAGAGAAAAAAGGATGGTTGTTCTTCAGGCATCTATAAGGATTTTGCTTTTATTACTGGTGTTAGTTAGCTATGGTCTGAATCTGATTGGTTTGGAAAATAGAGGGGATTTTTAAAGGCTCTGTGGAGAGAAGGTGATGGAGAGAAGGAAGACCTGGCAATCAGCAGCAGCAAGGGGAGAGAGACTAATAAAGGGATGGAGAACTGTACTACGGAGGGTGCAATGCAACCCTCCCCTTCATTCCCCCCCAAACTCTGTATACAATATGCTTGACTCACTAATGCTTTGGGAGTTGAAAATGTTGTTTTTGCTGAGTCTGCTCTCAACTTGAGCATGGGGAATGCAAAATGGGTTCAATTACATTCAGTGTGAAAATTCCATTCCCTTGCTACTCGATATCCTCTTTCTCTAAGGACAATCTGTGCGTGTCTTCCTTATGGCATTAAAGACTTTGGCTGGATCAGTACAATGATCACTCCCTTCCCAGGTGTTTCAGTGTTTGACACTTCTCCGGAGTCTTCCAACATGCAACTAATTTGATGGATTATAGCTGACTGCTTTGAAGCAAGGAAAATGAATGTTTTTTTCCTCCCCATTTAATAAATATTTATTGTGCACCTTTTATGTATGATATCTCTCAGACACTGTTCTAGGAGCTGGATACATAACAGTGAACAAAACCATATTCCTGCCCCCAAATAGCTTAAATCTCTTCTCCTTTTATGCCCTATAGAAGAATTACATTATCTTCATATGAACCAAATTGTATTTCCTTCCTTTTCTGACTGTTTTTACCCAGTCATATTTATGGATGCTTTTATCATGCATTTATTTACCTAGAAAGTCATTTCTGAAGCATATAGAGCAACAACTTTAGGAAGTACTTCTGTTTTTCCTTAGGATGTTTGTCATGAACAAAATTTGTTTCTCATAGTACACATGCTCTCACTTTTATACGATAATCACTACAGTTTTGGTAATACTAAACAGTTCTAGAACTTACCGATTCAGCTACTAAGGTCAATTGGTTGAACAAAACCCCCAAAATTTTAGATACGAGTCTAATCTTTTCATTGCAGATGTGAAAATAGTTCTTATATAAATTTTGGGATCATTGTCTGCAAATGTAAAACTACTACTCATTTATGTGGGACGTAATTCTTTTAAGTAAAATGTTACCAAAGGAGTATATAATTGGATTTAAATGATAAAACAACACAATGATATAATAACTTTAAAGCATATTTATGAAAAGGTTATGCATAACATAAAAGTATTTTTTTTAAAAATATAAAAAAATACCAGTCTTGAAAAATGTGCATCAAGATACTGGGTAGGATTCTACGCCTTATGATTCTATGTGGAACACTAGAGACGTAAATTAAATGAGCATAACTCTTGGCCTTTGAGAAAGTTTTATATATAATTTAAGGCAATAAAAACTAAAGTGAGTATTTACTCAAGTTTAATACACAATTCTTTTTGTGCTAAAATATGCACTCTAATTGTATATTTTTAATTTTTGTGTTTCAAGCAGTATTATCAAATAGATAATGTCAATCATTTTAATAAGTAAATGAGGAAAACCACAGATTATTCTTGTGATCAGGAGAAAAAAATAAAAATAAAAAGGAAGATTAGCACAGTAGTAATTACCTGAGCAGATGGATTTCTAATCCTAGAAGTAAACATGCTAATTAACTACACTACAGAATGACAAGACATTAAGGTCTTCGGAGTCTGGAGAGATTGTTATTCTAATGTACTAGTGAAACTTAATTTTCATTATATTAAAAAGTACTTAATCAACCAAATCTTTTTTAATTAACAAATTTATTTAGGCAGTTTTAATGTTTCTGTAAATTTCTTCCATGCGTATGAGTTTTATAGGGGCACACTTCCTCATCAGTGTATTTATGATTTGTTCAGTATCTGCATTTTTCATAGAGCAGGATTGAGTTTTGTCGTATCTCTAGCATTTCCTGGCAATTGTTAGAAACAGAATCACAGGCTCCCCCTCCGCCCTTCTAAACCAAAATCTGCATTGTAACAAGATCCCCAGGTAAATCCAATGCACATTAAATTGTGAAAATCACTGTTAGAAGACCACAGTCTAAAGAAAGAAATAGACACTGATGGTAAAAACAACAACAACAAAAAGACTGTAATTTCATAAGAAATACTCTACCATAGAACAAATACTGGGGCACAATAATAGAAATTAATTCTCATTGCAGGGATTTGCAGCAGTTTTTAGTCTGCCCTCTTCTACATTATACTTTCCACAGATATATCAGCATTCTCTAAAGTGTGACCATGGTAGAATACATTTGAGAAACAGTGTATAACGTATTCAACAGCTTAGAGATGCCTTGTCCACAACACTGTGTTAAAGATTCTGAGAAGTCCTGAAATAAATAAGGACTCCACAAATATACTTAAATATGAAACTTTCTTTCCTTGCACAGCAATATTAACATTCTTCAGAACCAGCATTCCATGGGACACAGTTTGGGAAACACTGTATTTCATGAGTTTGCAAAATTTTGCTCATGAATTCTTAACTAGGGTTGTTCTGCTTTCCATTAACTTCTCTTTTTCTTTTTATAAAGTGTACCAAGTAAATTTAACCTTGAATATAATTATGAATAAATAATAAAATTTAGCTCTGACATGATGCATGCAATAGTCTAGAAATTCTGAGGCAAATTAACCCAGCTGTTCTGTTAAAAATCATCCAGATCCGGATAGATAAAGTTGTCTTTGAACAAACAGTATGCTAACGTCTGGCCTCCACATATCATTGAAATTAAGCCGGATCCTGCAAGTAAATGAAAGCGAAGTTTTGGTTAACTACCAATAATGAATAATTCATTGGTGAGATTACGAATAATAACAAGTGTCATGACTATAATAATGTTCTTGAAACTTACATAGCATTTAAAATAGAATAGTATATAGATTGAGCCAAGAGAGGGTAGGTGTGTATTCTGAGACTGGTAAATTGTTAACATTTATAACTTCCCTCAGGGAATAGGTGCAGGGTTCTGTCAAATTAACACTAAGGAGCTCTTAAAACTCAGACATTCCAAGGCATTCAAGTCAAAGCACATGCCAAGGAATTCACAATTCTCAATCCTTTTTCTTCAACCTGCCATTTGTTTGTATTGTTTCTGTTTAAAAATATATTTTTTATAAGGTGTTTTCCCTCTAATTATGAAAGGAAAACATATTCACTTACTTGGAAAATATTTTAAGTATAGAAAAAATTTAAAAAACTAGCATTCCACATACCTGGGCTATTTGGTTTATTTTATTTTATTTACTTATTTATTTTCTTTAACAGGGCTCTATTTGGTTTTATAAAAATGCTTTTAGTTCTGATATTATTGGCCCAGTGATTGTTGTTTGTTTTAAAATATTGATCCGACCTTAGAGAGTTTCATAAATCTGCTGCTCCTCATGTGGCAGTAATGGCATAAGTCCCATGAAAGGTAAAATTCCCTGCGGTAAGAACCCTGGCAGGATTGCACAACTCTCTCACACAAAGACACGTGTCAGTGTGAGACCATGAGACAGAACTAAAATGTTTAGCCACTGTTCTTTTATATCTTTTTCACTCAAAGGAAAATGAAGAAAGTTACTTCAGATGTCATGTGGCAACTGTCCCCTGAGTCACCAAACCCTGGTTATTGAAATTAAGATAGTTACCTACTATTTTAGCAAATTCCTCTCCTTGGCATCAAGGTGGCATTTGCTATGTTACAGAACTGGCTAAGGCACAGTAAATTTTGTGGTATTGTAAATAAAATCCAAAAGAGATAAATTCTTGTTTTTCAGAGAGAAAAGCTTGTTTCCACTTACAGTTATTTTTTTCAGTACCTTTTTTCCAATTTATTAAAAATATATACCTTTGAAAGGCTATGCAAAATAAAACATCAGTATTTCTACATGTGCTTTCTGTTTATACTAAACAATACTGGAGAAAAGTACACATTTAAGACTTACAGATATGCAAGGTAAGTGGAAAGAAATAAACTCTGGTGAAGTGGGCTGACAGGTGGTATAAATAATACTGGTGCTACTAACAGATAACTTGACTCAACACTTCGCTCAATATCTGGCTTAAGCTAAAGAAAAAGCTTTAGAAAAGTCCACTTTCACTTGGTTAATTTTCTTACTAGATATAGGATTAATAAATTCATTTCAATTTGTAAGCAGAAAAAAACAATTGAAATAGTTTCACTGTTTCTTGCACTACTATAAAAACAGTCATGCCATTTATGAAGAAAAGAGAATGTCACAAAAATATGTCCAGTGTTTTATTCTCAGTAATTTCAGAATGATAAAGTGCTCGAGCAGTCTTCTGTTCTGATTACCTGGTCCACATAAAAATATCTGTATGCCTCCACTTTATATATAAAGATGTATATATTTATGTTGTCTGAATATAAAATATACATATATGTAATACACACATATACACATACACATAAAATGATCTAAAACAGGTAATTGTCTGTTTACTTTTTGAACCTTTTCAGGGTAAAGATCAAACAGCCTCCCTTGGAAGTCCACTGGAGCATGTTCTCTGTCAGGAACCCAAATATACTCATTACATGCCAGGAAAATCGCTGCTACTTAATTTCATCTTGTTTAATTCTCCCCACAGTTACAAAACAAATATTTATTGACATTCTACTACGTGCCAGGCACTGTGCATAGGGCTGAATATTTTACTATGAACATTTTAGCTCTTAAAAATTTTGTTTGAATACTTTAAAATGAAAATTAAGCCACTCTATAATTTTTTTTTCAAAAGGCTAAGCAGCATTTTGCTATTTTTTCAATTGAGTTTAGGAACAAATGCTTTTAACATTTGTTTGTATGTTTTTTCTGAAGTCATGTCTTAACGTGTTTGCTTCTGTTTGATTTGAAAGACATAGTCACAGAACTAGAAAGCCTCAGGGAAGTCCTATCAGAGTCTGTGATTCTAATTTATCAGTCTGTCTTCTTTTCAGTTTCCTTTTACTCTTGCCATTGCCTAAATGGTAGCCATTTCCATAAATTTCTGCAAGCTCTGCTCTTTCCTCTACATATTCTCTAACTGAGAGAACTTACACACCACAGAGGCAGCACCATACTACCTCTGCAGTGGTAGCTTCAGGATTTCTACGTAGGAGTGTCTCTGGGGTGGCAATCTATGTTGTAAGGAAAGGCTAGCTAGAGGACTCACCTTCCTGGCAGTGGAAACTCTACTAAATTATCCAATTCCATAACTTTCAGTTTCTACATTTGCAAAACTGGAATATAATACTTAGCTCCCAGGATCGTAATAGAGATTAATGAGATAAATGCAGTGTCCCTGGCTCACGTGAAGCCGTCAATAAATGCCAAGTACTATTAATACTGTGTAGGTCATTAAAATTGAGTGACAATACCAGAACATGTTTGGGTTTGCTTGCTGTTGTCAGAACAGATTGATGAAATTAGATAAGATTATTGCCAAATCAAGAAGAACAGTATTTAAAAAAATATTATATGATCTTTATATTTGAAAGTCAGATGCAACAGATTTAGGAGAAAATAGTTTCCATACTTGACAAATATTGAAATCTGTTTAGAAACATCCAGCTTTGCTTTATGTGGCAGTTTATTAGCACAAATGAATGTTAATATTGTGATGTTGCTTTTCCTTCCTAACTTTCTAATTATTATTACATAATGTGATTAAAGAAGAAAACAAAGTGATATTATAACAATCTCATTTCCTGCATGTTTGATGTTTTGTATCTTGATTTTTCTATTTTATAAAATAGAATTTTATGGAAAACATAATATTTAGATTGGAGTATTTAAAATTGAGAATGAACTAAATGGAGAAGGCTCCTTTACTTCTATGAAATGATGGTATTAGAAAACAACAGGGAGATTAAAGTCACACACCTTGAAGAAGAGCTCGTATATAAGAACTTGAAAATACTGTAAAGGCATAAAATTTATTGACTTTGTTTCAAGTTAGGGGTTATACAAGAGAATAAAAAAGGCTCAGAATGTTCTCTATGCCATTGATATTCAAAGTGTGGTCCATGAACCAGCAGTGCCAGCATTACCTGGGCCCCACCTGGACTGACTATGGTTTAGCAAAATCCTCAAGTGATTTACATTTCACACTAAAGTTTGAGAAATTCTGCTGTAAATTACACTTCTATGCCCTTTGGTTAATAGGAGGGAAAAAGGAGCAAAGGCTAAATTATTTGCACATATTCTTGTGTTCCTTTTTCCTTACACATGAGCTCTTTTGACATTTCACTAGTTTCAATACACAAGTTTTTGTTATTGTTCCCATTTTCTTCATGATAATTTTGTCTTTATATGTGGATATCTTGAGTCTTGATTATTTCTCTTGAATCATCCTGTAGATGACAGTTTTCTCCTGTGCTGTATATATCAGGTTTCAGTCTTTTTTTTTTTTTTTTTCGTGACCGGTAACGGGATCGCAACCCTTGGTGTTGCGCCCGCACCACGCTCAACCAGTGAGCGGACCGGTCTGTATATGGGATCCAAACCCTCAGCGGGAGCGCCACCACACTCCCAAGCACCACACTCTACTGAGTGCGCCACCGGGCCGGCCCAGGTTTCAGTCTTTTTGCCCTACTAAAATTTAAACTTTTCAGAATCCATATATGTTGGAAGAGGGTTTATTTAGATAAGTTATGCCCAATAAGAAGTTAGAGCAGGCTGTGTCTTGGGACATAAGAATAAGTGAAGATAGTCCCACGATGACACGTGAAGGTCTGAGTTAAGCAAGAGGCGCTGTGAATAGATGAGGAAATGTACAAGGAGGGAAAAAGGAGAATGACATTCTTTTTTTTTTTTTTTTTTTTTTTTCTTTTTTTTTTTTTTTTTTTTTT
>NW_007726545.1:609910-612730 GCF_000696425.1 Galeopterus variegatus
TTTTTTTTTTTTTTTTTTTTTTTTTTCCTTTTTGTCTTTTTTCGTGTCCGGCAACGGATCGCAACCCTCAGTGTCGCACCCGTACCGGACCGGGACCGGCAACGGGATCGCAAACCTCGGTGCTGCACCCGCACCTCACTCAGCCAGTGAGCGGGAACCGGTCTATACGTGGGATCCGAACCCTCGGCGGGAGCACCGCCACACTCCCAAGCGGCGCACTGTAGCAGTGCGCCACCGGGCCGGCCCGAGAATGACATTCTTGTACCTGTACTTCATACTATTTCTGGCTCTACCCCGACGACTCACTTGTACAGTGGGACATTTGATGCACCTGTGTGCATATGATCAGAGTCTACATGTGAGTTCCAGTCAAAGTGCAATTAGGTCCCTAAAACACTTTTTTAAGAAAGTTAGATCTGCTCTAGTCTCCCTACTCGTGGTAGCTCAGTCCTTACTTCCTGCCATGAGGGAAAAATGACAGGGGAAGAAATGGAGAAAAAACTGGTATAGATCAGACTTGAAGGAAAGCTAAGGAAATCTATGGCTTAATAAAAACTTTGCCACAATATAGAGTTTTTTGGTTTTAACTCACTTCCAGCTCCTCCATTATTGCTCAATATATAAAATAAAATGTATGTCATTCCTTCACAAATTCAAATTTTATACAAAAAGCGCAAAGATATATGTCTATATTTTTTTAACTTGGTGGCTGGTTGGTACAGAGAAGTATATTTCTTATATGTCTATTTACCAATCTACTTTTGGTCCCAAGTACATGTTAAGGTAGCAGCGTCTCTCATGTGGATTAAATTGGGACTGTCCTGAGAGTATATTTGGACCAGAAGAGACAACCAGTGGAGTCCATCTTCAGTAAAACTTGTCTTGACAACATCATCATTATTATTATCTTAGAAATATATTATAACATAATAAAATCTATGTCTAAGACAATGAAATCCATTTCCAAAAGTTTTTCTACTTAACACTGTTTTATGCATTAGAGAATCTAAACTGGAGTAATTCCAATATACCTAAAGCAGCCCACCAATGTGACGTCAAAGGGAATTCCAACATAACTGTAATAGAGAAAAAAAAAAGGTGTTGTTCACTTTGAAAACATGCATTATTTTTTTACTCATGAAGAGATATTTCTATTTGGTCACATATCCACATAACAAAGAGAAATTTTATCCACATTCACGAAATCAGGTAGCCCCAAAGTTGTACTTAAGTCATGGTCTAAAAAGTCATTTTTTTAAGTCAAATATTGGAACTCCTCTCCTAGAAATAATGTTATGAATTGTCAGGCTCTCAAGTCAGCTCAGAGAGTTGATTTGAAGTGATAGGTAGCAGTGACGGTCCTAAGACTATCCTGAATCCTCAATGCCTGACTCCCTCTGGAATTCTGAACATTTCACTCTGAACTCAATTCTATTCAGCATTCATTTTTTAAGCATTTTCTATGTGTCATGTACTAGACAATTAACATAACTTTTCTGTGTCCAGAACCTATAGCTCATTTCAATCCTCAGGACTTTTTGCCCCAAAGATTTGTTTTACAAATACCCTGCAGCTGTCTTGCAGGAAAACTTAAGTCCTAAAGCAAAATAGAGAATTTGAGATGGGCGGTGGGAGTGGGTAGTGATTTTCCGAGTTACTGAGAGAGGCTGTGTGTCTGAGGAAATTGATGCTCGGGATCAATATACTGGCATTCTCTAATAGCAGTGAAGCTGGGAAGTAGTCATTCATTTGGAAATTGTGTATTTTTAAATTGGAGACAGATTATACTATCAATAGATCAGGGCACTGAAAGTACAAGAATGATTTAAGTTGATAATAAATAATAAACAACTTTGAATTATAACTTGTGGCTGATTATCATGCATACTTTCACTAGGATGCTCAAAAAAAATGAAGGATAGTAAGGGAAAAAAGTTACAGTGGAAGACTAACTTTTGAATGGATGGATGAATGAATGACACTTTCATTTACTGAGTAATTATTATATGCTAAGCTCTGTGTCAGACAACTTCCCATTGACTCATTGAAACTTCACTAGATCTCGCCCATCTTGTAGAGGAGGAAACTGATGGGAGAGATGAGGCTTGTCCAAGCCCACACACCTAGTAAAAGGTAGGACTGAAATTTGAATCCATCTTCTTCTGACTCCAAAGATCACAGATAAAAATAAAACCCCCTTAGTCTAAGAACCAATATGCTTGTTAAAAAACTACTGTTGGCCATACTAACTGGGGTGAGATGGTATCTCAGTGTGGTTTTGAAAATCCAAAAGACGCTGAAAGATAAATGCTGGCGTGGTTGCGGAGAAAAAGGAACTCTCATACATTGTTGGTGGGAATGCAAAATGGTGCAACCCCTATGGAAAATGGTTTGGAGGTTCCTCAAACAGCTGAACATAGATCTACCATACGATCCAGCTATCCCACTAATGGGAATATACCCAAAGGAATGGAAAACATCAAGTCGAAGGTATACCTGTTTCCCAATGTTCATTGCAGCACTCTTCACAATAGCCAAGAGCAGGAATCAGCCCAAATGTCCATCATCAGATGAGTGGATACGGAAAATGTGGTATATCTACACAATGGAATACTACTCAGCTATAAAAACAAATGAAATACTGCCATTTGCAACAACATGGATGGACCTTGAAAGAATAATACTGAGTGAAACAAGTCAGGCAGAGAAAAAGAAATACCACATGTTCTCACTTATTGGTGGGAGCTAAAAAAAAAAACAAAAAACAAAAAAAAGGTGGGGGGTTTGGGAGAGGAAGATATAACAACCACAATTATTATT
>NW_007726545.1:612909-662921 GCF_000696425.1 Galeopterus variegatus
AAAAAACCGGGGGGGGGGGGAGGGGAAAATTTAAAAACCCCAATTTTTTTTTTTTTTTTTTGAAGCTCTTACAACGAGAAAATGGAGGGGACACATCTGGGTGGGAGGGGGCAGAGGGAGGAGGGAGGGAGGTTTTGGTGATGGGACACAATAACTAACTACATTGTATATTGACAAAATAAAAAATAAATAAATAAAACAAGGAGATGGTAAAAAAAAAAAAAAAAAAACAAACAAAAAAAAACTACTGTTGGAAGGTTGCAGGTCTCCAAGTACTAGTTTCCTTAGTTCCCAGCAGTTCCCGGTCTTTGGTCAGTTTCTGCCTAAGAGAAGGATTTTGGAGGAAAAATATTCTTTAGAGAGGCAAACTCTGTACAAGTTGATGACATGACGAATGTGAAAAGAGTATAGGAAACACCTTCAGTACAGTTCTGAATCGGAAATGGAGTTGCCAAAACCTCTCCGAGAAGAGGGTACAAGAACTCGGTGGGGGAGGAGGAGGGAGGGGAGGGGTGACAAACTCTCATCATCAGTTTTTATAATCCAGCCATCATAGGAGAACAGGCATACAACACAGTTTTGTTCTTAGGAAGTGACTTAGGTACAACCTCAGATTTAATACAGATTTTCTCTGTTTTTGTTATTTTATTTTGCTCACCAGTTGAAGTGATGGCAACATGAAGAATAGTTACTGAGATAGCGTAATCCCAAACCCATTCTTCCACAACCAGAACGAAAAGCAATCCACAAACAAAGTAGGTGACTTCTGTTGAGACTAAAATAACTGCAAATGAAAAGAAGAATATAATTATTTGGACTAGAGCAACTAACAATTCTGAAATACAACTAGGAACAAGACCATGAAATCTTAGTCTGGGAAGAAATTTGGGTAAGAATTTTTTAAACATTCCATCTCAACAATACTCACATTTGAGTAAGAACATTTAATATACGGCATCTCTTAGGAATCCTTAAATTTATAGAGAATAACAACATGTAATTTCTGTTTCTTATTTTGCACTTAACATTTTAGAAGGTAAAATACAATAAAGAAAAGTTAAAATGTAACCAATATACATGGGTCTTTAATTGGATTGCAAATCTCATTTTAAAAAATATTACAAACTAATGAAAAAATTCAGTTCTGAGTTTTCGGAAATGAAAAAAAAAAATGTAAGCGTCTACTGAACTATAATGTTTCTTTGGTACCAAGCACTACCTAACTGGGAAATGAGTTCCTTTATGTCTTTGTAATCAAATGGTATGCTCAGATTGTCATCTGGGAAATATAACCAATAACCATGGATGAAAGAAAGCTTCATACATGACAGATGTGGATGGAGGCACTCTTCTAAATTCACTGGTTATACACAGAGTGGTTTCCCTGAACGTGTATAAAAAACTGTTTATAGGTCAGGACCACAAATCTCTAAAAGCTCTGAACATGTGAAGGGTCAACCTTTTGCCTCTTGTCTTTGATATGGATCTTTAAGACTATAGTAGTTTCAAGGGATTGATCCTTCAAACTTTAAAGTGACAAATATATGTGATATACCATCAAGGTCCCTTTTATAAATGATAGCACTTTCCATAAAAATTACCTTTCTTTCTTTATAAAACACAACAAATGATTGTTATATTCATATGATTCAGAAATCAATAATTCTAGGGAGGCAAACAATTTTCAAAGTAAAAAAAAAATCACTTTATTTCCTATTGTGCAGAAATAATTAATTAACTAGCAAGCCAGTGATTGCCTAATGGATAAGCAAGACACTAAGTCAGTCCCAGGTGCCAACTTTTTAAAGGCCTCACACTTATTCCTCTTCAATTCTATTTAATGCAACAGCTTTCAAAAGTGGAATGAAGAATTCATACTAAGTCCTTCTATTGCATGGAATTTCCTTTGACCAATACAGATCAGTTCAGTCCTGCCCCCTAAAACTGAGGAAGGAGCTGTCCTGTTGTATCATATCGACCTCTTCCTATCACACTTTACTCCTTCCTGCTCCATTACACTTTGTAATGTGTCACATTACAGAGCCTCCACATTGTTATAGGGAAACAGAGATGCCTACTTGTCATCATTTAGGGATTTTCTAGGTTAACCTGCAGCTGCTTGAAGATAGGAATTTTAGTCTTGTGCAAGCTGTATTTGCATGTATTGACAGAGAATACCTATGTTTCGTTTATGATATAAAAGAAAGCAAGATTTAAAGGACGTACTACAAAATTCAAAGTCAGGATAATAGCATTGTAGTCCTGCCTTTACAGTTTAAGAGTTATAAGACCTCGAGCAGGATTTTAACCTCTCGATCAGTCTGCTTTCCTTCTCCATAAACTGGCAAATGGAGTACTATCTTATCAACATTGAAAAATTGTTGGGAGGATTTTAATTTAAAATGAAAGGAATTTGTAAACTATTCTCTGCAATGCAAAAGACAGATCCTAGTAATTATTATAACCGGATTCACACTTTCTAGTGTCCTTGCTAAAACTGATCTCCCGGGTGACAAAAATCATTGAAACAGACAAGAAACCTGACTCTAAATACACGCCCAAGACCCTGAGATTATTCTTATATTTTTATCTCCAAGATTAAACAAGTCTAGATTCTCAAAGCAACAACTTTGAAGAGTTATGACAAATATCTTCCCAAGCCCCAAATTAAAGATCTAATAGACTAAGGGTTTATTGATATCTTTGTACAAATGTTCATGTTTTATGAGAAGAAAGGACTCTGTAAACTGTGCCAGGCATCCTGGGGATCTCCACTAATCTCTGCTCCATAAAATCACAGCCTTTCCCAGTAAGCCTGTGACGTTGTCCTGCCTTCACTGGCTGCAAAAAGGCAAGAATTAAATAATAACAGTTGAGTTTTAAATCTTTCCCCCTACCCAGCACACGCACACATGGTCCATACTTAACTTTACTGTGATTATCTCCTTATCATTTGTGCATAGTCTTGGTAAAAAAACTAGGGAAGTGCCTGAAGAGAAAGTTAAGACAAAACAACCTCTCGTATCTTCTTAGAATAAAAGTCTCTTGTGCTTACATATTCTTTGCAATCCAAACTTGAATCAATAATGGCACCAAACAAGGTGACCCATGTGAGGAGGCTGTTCTAAAGCTTTTTATTTGAATCCAGTAATTCTAACTGACCAAATTTCCTTTACAAATCGTATATGAAATTTGGTTTATTTGGCCTCCAGCAATTTTTGTATATTTGAGCATTTGTCCCCCCAAAAGATTGTTTGATGGTTTTCTAAAGAACTATAATGTGTAAAGAATTGGTAGCACATTAAAAAAAAAAAAGTAGGGAGAAATTTAACACAATGTTAAGAGTAATTATACATAGAAAGTAAGTTTGTAATTTATGTTCTTTTTCTCCTTTTTACTTGTAGGTATTTTCTAAGCTTTTATAAATAAACCTGTTTTATTTTATAATGGAAAATAGCATTAAAAATTTACTCTTCTAAAGATGGGCAAACTCACCATGAACATCCCCAAAACAAGTATGTTTGACTATATCCCACACAAATAGGCATTATTGTTAATATACATAAGGCTTATGAATATACTAGATATTAATAATTATGAACATACTAGGTATTAAATAATAATTATTTACTCAACAAAAATGCTAAATTTAAAAGAGGTAAATTTAGTCCTAGTATATTCTTTTTTACTGTTCTTTCTTTGACACAAATTCTATACTATTTGGGGAAGAAAAATAAAACAAAGCAGAAATGTACAAAGCAGAAAATGAAAGTTCTCTGTCATTGCAGATGGGAAATAACAGTTTGTTGCATAATTCACCAAACTTCTTATCACTGACATCATGTATTTCACTATTTTACGAAAATTAAATTATAGCATACGAACTCTTTTGTAGTTTATATTTTCTATTTTGTAAGTCATGAACACTTTTCTACATCAGTGCATTAAGTCATTCTTCCTTTTCTTTGAAAATATTTAATGCACAGAAATTCATCCAGAATATCTCGAAAGAAAAATTCATATAAGAATTTTAATTCCCTTCCTCTATTTATTCCATCCTACTCCATCTCCTAGGAATAGCCACTTTAAAATTTTGTTTGGCATTTTTCTTTTTTTTTTTTTTTTCTTTTTGTCTTTTTTCGTGTCCGGCAACGGATCACAACCCTCAGTGTCGTGCCCGTACCAGACCGGGACCGGCAACGGGATCGCAACCCTCGGTGTCGCGCCTGCACCTCGCTCAGCCAGTGAGCGGGAACCGGTCTGTATGTGGGATCCGAACCCTCAGCGAGAGTGCTGCTGCGCTCCCAAGTGGCGCACTGTAGCAGTGTGCCACCGGGCCGGCCCTGGCATTTTTCCTAATTAATTTTTGAAGTCAGGTATAATATACAGATGACTGAAAGAAAGGCCTGATATTTTTAAAAATCTTATTTTTTAAAAATTTTGATTTTGGGAGGCAGCTACCTTACTGACAGGATTAAAATTTTTAAAAAATTACCTTTATAATTTGTGTTGAGCCACGAGGGATTTGTTTTGAAATCAAACGGTGCCAGGATATCCAACTCATGTACCCTAAAGATGTTACAAATAAAAATAGTTTACTCAAGAGGAGACAGTTCATAACTGCATACCAAGGCATTGCACATCGCTATTCACATACAAGGATAAGTCATTAGATTCACTCACTTTTGGCACATTTAAAAACTGGCTGACTTGAAAGGCAGCCAAATAATATCTTGTCCACATTGTCTTCTTTGTCCATTGAAGTCTACTTTGTCCACCAAGTAGCCTTAATTGTATGTGGGCTCTCAGCTATAATCTTTGTAATTTCTGCCATCAAACATGGGAGGAGAACTTCACACCATGGAGATAGCAGAGGTGAGGAAGGTTCTAATCCTGATGGTGTTATAACTGTGCACTTGAGCAACTCACTGACCCTCTCTGAGCTTCCATTTATCTATAAATTGAAGAGTTTAATTTCTGAGATATCTTCCTGTTCTAAAATCTGAGTCTATATAATACATACCTGGACTTTTTACTGTACCCAAGTTTGTAGCTATGTGCAGATGGTCAACCAGTTAGCTGCCTCCTGGAGCCTTAAGGTCAAATTATTTCAAATTCCTTGCCTCTGATGATTCACATTAACTACAAACCCTTGAAATCCCATGCTCATAGAGCCCTGCAGAGTCTTATCTCTTCCCTGCTCCAGGCATGGCCTCACCATTTCCAGTCCCAGGCAGAGGCTGAGACTGCATAGGTTTTCGTGCAAGCGTCCTGAATAACATCTTTCCATTGCAGAGACGGGTAAAAATTTTTGGTATTAATTTACATATTGAAATAGAATTCTTTGGTTGCACAATAAAAGTAAATTGTATAAACACGTAACTTCTAGAAAATTATTTGGAAATATACATAGTCTATTTCAAGGCAATCAATTTATTGGCAACTTAATTTGTACAGAAAAAAAAGTCAACCATAGCAAGACAGAAGATTATTGGAAAAATGTCTCACACTTACATAGAAGTGATAACATTAAAAATACATGTATTATCTTATTTTGTCCTCACGATAACTCTTTTTTGATTATTTCCTCCATTTGACAAATAAAGACACTGAAATAAGAGAAGCTGCGTGGCTTGGTCAAGATGATCCAAGAAGTTGGTAAGAACCTGGGCCAGAATGCAGGTCTCCTGAATCCCAGTTCACAGTTATTTCCAGTATATATCAAAAAATATTTAAATTGGATGTAGATTATCTCTAAACCCCCTTCTAGGATAAACTTCCTCAGATTCCAATACCAGCCTAGGGAGTCACAGTTTCATTTTCTTTCCACGATCATCCTCCAAAGAGGGAAGAAGAATCCTGCCTGGCTCTACACATTTCATTTGATGATTGTTACTTTACTTTTACCATTTTCAAAGATGGAACATTTGCTTATTTTCACTTTTAAAAAAAAGTGAAAGTATACACCATTAAATAAAACACTTCCTAAGCTGAGAGTAGAAAGATGGTTCCCAGAGGCTGGAAAGGATGGTGACAGGTTGGTTAACAGATACAAAAATACAGCTACATAGGAGGCATAATACCTACTGTCCTACAGCACTGTAGGGTGACAACAATTCACAACAATTTATTGTTTATTTTCAATTAGCCAGAAGAGAGGATTTAGAATGCTTCCAACACAAAGAAATGATAAATATTTGAGTCAATGGGGGAAAAAAAAATCAGTTGTTGTCAAGGTTTCAGGGGAGGGGCGGGGAGGGATGGGATAAAGAGGTGGGTCACGGAGCATTTTTAGGGCAGCAAAACGATTCTGTATGATACTGTAATGGCAAATACATGACATCATACATTTGGCAAAACCCATAGAACTGAACAACACAAAGAGAACCCTAATGTAAAATTGAGTGAATAATAACATGTTAATATTGATTTATAAATGTAACAAATGTACCACACAAATGTAACATGTTAATAACAGGAGAAACTGTGGGGGGGGAGGGGTAGTGGTATATGAACTGTCTGTACTTTCTGCTCAATGTTTCTGTAAACCTAAAACTGCTTAAAAATAAAGTCTCTTACTTAGGGAAAAATCCACATCCTTCAATCCCTAAAGACATATCATATATTAAATATAAACTCCTTTTATATTTAGTGTTAGCTTTCCTGTTAGAAGACAAAGTGCTACTTACTTGAGTATCACACAGCACATGCTCAGAGACACATAGTACACCGTGTAGAACAGGGAGACACATAGAAGAAGATTCAGCAAAACCACCTGTGGAGACAGCAGGCATGAGATCCAAGAGCCTCGGCTTTTTCACATGGTTGTTGGGAACTAGCTTGACAAACAAAAAATGATGAATGGCTGCTAGATAGTGGTGACTAGCCTTGTATTGCTTGGAGACCCCTGGTGTGGGAAGGACTTCACAGTACACGAGGAAAGTGTTGCTGACCAGAGGCTGGCATATTACACATTTGCACCAAGGATTAACGGTGTATATATCCATATCACTTGCCCTCCATCCACTAGAACAACTTCCTAAATGCCAATATTTATATTTTAACTTTTCAAAATGATTTTAAATCTCAGCTGTAATAATAATAAAAATACAAGAACAGGTAAGAAATTTTGAAAAATGTGAACAAACCCTTCCCCCCCACATAACAACATAATAATTAAACATGTGTGTAAGAATTTACAGAGCAATTGGCTAAAACAAAATAGATGGTCCTAAAATGGACTCTTCCACATCTGAGATTTAAGAGGGAAACATTGCAGATAAATGGGACCAGATGCATTATTCAACAAATGTTTTGTATAAATTGCCTGACTTCTAAACAGAAAAATCCCATTAGACTACAGTCTTATACCAGAAACCACAATAAATTTCAAATAGACTAAAGGCTTAAATGCCAAGGAACAGGTTGGGAGAAAATATTTGTAACATATATCACAGACAAAGAATTAATATCTACAATATATAAACTCATACAAATAAAAAGACAAACAAACCAAGAGAAAAATAAAGTGTAGGCAGTTCACATGAAGAAAATCTTAAAAAGCCAATAAACAATAAAACACATGATGAACTTCACTATTAATCTTTTAAAATATGTTCTTATGAATATAACAAAAATTTCAGCATTTCACATGGGAATTTTTCAGTTTATTCTTTCCACTTTTGAATTTTTTTTAAAAAAATCATTTTTGTTTAACCAAAATGCTAACACTTTAGGATAATCTTTTTTTTTCTGAATGACCAATTGACCAAATATACCAAATCTTTTCATTGGCCTGGGTATAGCAGGAACACTCTGCTAGAGGCAAAAGGAGAAGGTAGTACAGAGCATACCACAGACAATTGGCTGAATGGGCTAATTTTTTTTTTTTTTTTTTTGCTTTTTGTCTTTTTTTTCCGTGTCCGGCAACGGATCGCAACCCTCAGTGTTGCCCCCGTACCGGACCGGGGACCGGCAATGGGATCGCAAGCCTCGGTGTTGCTCCCACGCCTCGCTCAGCCAGTGAGCGGGAGCCGGTCTGTATGTGGGATCCGAACCCTCGGACGGGAGCGCCGCCGTGCTTCCCAAGCAGCGCACTATCCAGTGCGCCACTGGGCCTGCCCTGAATGGGCCAATTTACAGATTTACCAAGAACTTGCTTCTCTCAACTATTTAGAAATGGGTGACCCATCAGGCCTAAGAGGGACACAGGAAGCCAAAACTCCAAGGTTCTGGGAGGTAAAAAATTTTCCCCCATTCCCTGACCCCACACCATCTTCAATACCTCCTACTCTTTGCCTGTGCCCCCCAACACCTTCCCACTAAGTCTCTTCTCTCTCTGCCCCTCATTTGCCCCTTGGTTTTTCACACTCCTTGTCCCTTAATCTCTCCTCCCTCATGACCCTCAGTCTCTCTTTGCTCAACCCTTGGTATCCTCCCGCCCATGTTTCTCATGTTCTTCCTAAGACCTTCTTGCCCTTGTGGCCTTATGATGGCTGACACAACACTTTTTAAAGGAAGAAGTAAAAGGATGGGCAAAAGAGAACTTCTTCCCACAATTCTCTTTCATTTATGAGAGAATAAAAATCTTTCCTAGGAGACACCATTATGTCTCACTGACCACCACTGGGCCAGGTGCCCACTCACTGAGCAATCACAGGCAAAGAGTAAAAGGGTTTGGCATGAGAGGTTTAGAGCATATTTTGAAAAGTCATACTTTTTGTAGATAATTACTTTTTTCCACCTGAATTGTAAATCTAGATTTTCAAATAATTTTTCTATCAGCAACTTGCCTCTAGTAACTTTTCTAATGTAACTCTACACAGCCTATAGAACTAACTTTCTAAAAGACAGTCATGACCATGACATTCTCCTGCTTGATATCCTTCTGTACCCCACACTGTCATCAGGATTCAGTCACCCATTTTTTTAATCTGACGAATAGTCACTGAGCAAGCAGCAATGCAAAGTGAATGGGATGTGGTCCCAGCCATAGAAACCCAGTCTAGCAGGTCTTCTTAAATGTACAAGTGTAAGACCTTGAGCGCCTGTTAAAACAGACTGTTGGGCCCCAGCCCCAAGTCAGCGATTCTGACTTGGTACATTTGGGGTGGGCACCAGAAATTTGCATTTCTAGTAAGTTCCCGGGGATGCTGTGATGTGGAGAAGGGGTCTGGGATGGTCCGGTAGTCCGCCTGAACCCACCTCATCTTCTTACCATTTTCTTGACTCCGCCACAGGAAAGAATTCAAGAGCAGAATCACAGTAGAAAGTGAGAACGGGTTTAATGTAACAAAGAAGGGATACAGATTTCACAAAGAGAGCGAGGCCTAGCTGCAGAGACCCATCAGGGCCCAGTCCAGGTGGAATACAAAGTAAGAAATACGCCCTTAAAGTCTAGTACAGAGTGCAGGCTGGCTCATGACAGTGAGCAGCGGCCGGCAGAAAGTAAGTTTAATACAAAAGAAAGATACACATCTCAGCCACCAAAGCATGGGTTGGCCCCGGGAAAGTGAGCAACACCTTCTGCCAGGATTCAACTTCTATAATCTCTCTATCTAATGCATATTCATGCTATCTAATGAATATAAATTCCACTTTACTGAGCATGCCTAGCCACTGGATTTGCATCCAGTCAGCCCCCTGAGGTCTTTCACGTTGGTCCAAAAATTAGGTCCAACCAGCAACAGTAACACCCCTCTAGGGGACAGCCTAGAGGAGGGCCCTGGGACCTCGGGGAGTCAAACCCGGAGGTTTGTCCTGTAACCCGAGCCAGGGAAACTGAGCACCTCTTGCCTCAGCTGGGTCTGCTGCCCTACGACCACGCTTTGAGAACCACTGATGTAGAGGCAAGAAGGATGAGTAAACAGATGGCTGCAGTGCGGAGTAAGAGCTAGAGCGGGGAGTGGACAGCACGCGGTGGAAGCCCAGGGGAGAGGCCAGCGGAGGTGCGCAGCGTGCATGCGTGCACGCGGAGGGAGCGCCAAGGGGCGTTTCTCCAGAAAATGTCCCACGATAACGTTTATGGCAGGGGTACTGTGTATTGGGCACCACGTGTGCGTTTCCTCATTTAATCCTTATAAAAATGCTGAGTGGTAGGTTCTATTACTATTATTCCTGTTTCAGAAAGAAAAATGAGGCTCGAAGAGGCTTAGGTACTTTTTCAAAGTTGGACTCGGGTTGTCACAGGCAGGAGGAGAAGCTCTTGCAAAGACGTGGCTGGAGCTAACCTTGGGGGAGCAGGACGTTTAAAGAGTTAAGGTCAGATCAAAGAGGGAATTTTATTCCTCGAGGAGTTTTGAATGTCTCTCAAGGCCGTGGGAAACTGTGACAGATTTAAGGAGCAGTGGAGATTGGAGAGGGGCTATTAGGTAGGGAAAGCGTTTAAATGGGTTTGTAACATCTTAGAGGAGCAGTGGAAATGGAGAAGAGGACAGATGTGTGAGGTCTTAAGGAAGTAGAATAAACGTGTTTTGCAGGCTAAGAGAGAGGGGGCCTTCAATTATATCTACCAATTTTCCATGCTGTTTGACCAGATGGATAATTACAGAAGAAAAAAGATCAGTTCAAAATGAGGGTAATGGTGATTGACGATCTAGTCCAGTGCTGTCCAATAGAAAGAGAAAATTTAAAATTGTATAGGTGGCTTGTATTCTAATAGACACATTCATAAAAATTTTTTAAAAGGTGACATTAATTTTAATAGTATTTATTTAACCCAGTGGATCTTAAATGTTATAACTTTAACATATACTAAATATTAAATATCACTGAGATATTTTATGTTGTTTGTTCATACTACGTCTTAGAAATCCAGAGTGTATTCTATTTACAAAACATCTCAATTCGGACTAGCCACATTTCCAGTGCTCAATAGCCATGTGTGGCTGGCTAGTGGCTGCCATTTTCAACAACACAGATCAAACTTCTGCCTATCCTTCCAGGCTCATCTGCTCAACCCCTGCCCCAAATAGTTGATAATCTAACTAGATTTACTATTTACTGAGGAATTATTATGTGATAATCACTGTACCCCTAGTTTCTCATTTTATCCACCCTTCTCTGTACTCCACCACTATACGCATATATGAAAAACTTTCTGAATTTGGTTGACTATGTTCTGCACTTCACAGATTTGGAAACTGAGGCACAGAGAGGTTAAGAAACTTATCCCAGCTCATGTGGCCTCTGTGTGGCAGGGCTTCAGCCCACATCTACTGGATGTCAGTGCTATTCCTCTTGACCCTGAGCTGTTCTGCCTCCCACCTGGTAGGTTCACCATAAAAGCACGTAGAGTAATCAATTCTAGTTCAACACTTTCTTTTTTAAATTATGGAAACTGAGACTTGGACAGGCTGACTGTGTTCAAGGAGATACATGTATTTAGTGGCAAAGTTGAGATCACACACACACAAAAAATTGAATTACCAAAGGAAAGGCACTTAATAGTGCTGTTCAAAGGACTAAACATATAACTTCACTATGCACTGTAGGAAAAATCCAAAATATGAGAATCAGAATTTGCAGCAGTCTAGATATTTAGCTATCACTAAAATTTTTATTATTCCATTTTATTATTCCTTTAAAAATATATTTGGATCCTGAATCAAACAAACTATTAAAAAAATTATGACATTTAGCTATTTAACCATGATTGAATACTTAATGATGTGAAAGAATTATTATTTCTATAAGGTGTGATAATGGTATTGTGTGTGGTTTTTTTTTATTTTTATTTATTTATTTATTTTTAGTCCTTATTTTTAAAGATGATAGGGAAATATTTTTAGATATAATGTCTGGGTTAGCTTCAAAATAAAAAGGTGGAAAAATAGGTGGAAATGTTGGTGAAACAAGATTGAACATGATTTATTTTGAAGCTGGGTGATGGATAAATGGAATTCATGATACTATTTTATTTAAATTTACATATGTTTACTTTTAATCATAATTTTAAAAAATTTTTAATAATTATATTTAACCAGTAAGCCTACTTACAAACTTTTAAAATATGATTTTATTAATAAATTTGGAGAACACTCCTATTCTTTAGGGGATGGGGTAAGGCGTGACCTTTGTTTAATACCTGTATGTGTAAGGCACCAAGCTAGCCACTTTGCAAACCTTGCCTCCTTTAATCCTCACAATAACACTGCCAGATAGAAAGTATGATCTATATTCATAATAAGAAAACAGTTGCTGGCGATTTGCCTTCTGTGCCCCCCTGGAGTAAAGAACATATGGTCTCAGGGGGTTCAAAAGTACTTTGGGCCATTGAGATGGGGTTGGTGGTGCGAGAAGGGGAATAGGGAGTCAGTGTGCAATTCTATGGACTCGGCAGAATCCCAGGAACCAGAGAGCAGGTTGTTCTGCTGGACTATCCAAGGGCAATGAGGAGGCAGCTAGCTATGCTACTAGCAAGGAGGAACACACCATGCACAGCTCCACAGCATGTTAATGGGGATCCGTGAGGGATCTGTCTGAAGCCAATGGCTCATCTTCCTCCCAGCCGCCTGGCACCAGCCACACAGTGGTCTCCGCGGGCTTCTCCTGCTGACTCTGCTCTTCTCCATATTCCACCCCCACCTTGCAATTTGGTCCCAGGCTCGCCCCCCTGCTACCTCCACACCATCTCCCTCTTCTCTCCTTCCAGACCCGGGACCCCTCAGGTAGGTTCCTGTGGAGAGTAGTCAATCTCTCTCTGGTATTCTCTTTTCAGTCTATTGTTGGAGCACATTTTGTAAGTTAAAACAAAACAAAACACACACCATCAACACTGAATGTTTCTTTCCACTGCATTCCTCTACAGCAAACCTAATTCTCGAGGACAATGTCACCTCCTACAGAGGAAGTGGCAGAAAAGAAAAAACACAAAAACATTTCACAACATTATCATGTATGTGTAGGAAGGTCACCCCCGGTTCTGCTAACTGCTTTGTGTGTACCCTCCTCTTTGGCGCTCCAGCCATGCTTAAGTACATTCTATTCCTGGGAAAGTTCAATGCCATTTCCCGTGCACAACTAACTGCTCCTCTCTTTGAAAAGCTAACTCCCACTCATCGTTTGAAGTCTTAGCTGACACCTCACTTCCTCCAGTAAGTTTCCCTGACTTGTTATTCTCTGTTGGGTGCTAACTTAGCCCTCTTAGTCTGACTGTGGGTAGTAACTGAAAATTTATCATATTCTAATACTGATCAATATAAACACAATTTCTTTATTAAAAAGCTTCCACTTTTTAAAATCTACTCTGAAAGTGAAATAAATGTGCACAAGTCTGCAAATTGAGCTAATTTAAGATATAATAAATGATTTACAAGTTGCTTTCAAAATACTGTCTGCTACAACTAGTCTTTACATTGTCATCTTTTTTTGATCAAAATATTTTGATGCCAACGTTCCTTTTACTGCCCTAAAAAAATAAAGCATTTTTTTTAATAAGTACAAATTAAGGAGGAACTACACCTGTGTAAAAGAGAATAGAGAAAAGTTCCATTTATTTGAGGTTTCAGAATCCTACAAAACCAAGAACAGTATTTTTGTAAGGGCTAGCCTGGGACCTGGACAGAGTCTGAATATGTGCAGGTGGCATCCCTGAGGATTCAGAGCTTCAGTGAACCCTGAATGCTCCAGCTGTGTGACTCACCAAACTGCCTTGCCAGTTTCTATACTGGCTGGACTGGATATAATTCAAAAAGAAAAAGCTCATATTCATTCCATTCTTCTTGAGTTGATAGCCCCCTCTCTTCATTTATCTCTCAAATTTCTCTGTTGTTGCATTTAATAACACCCCACATATCATTTTATGGTTTTTCAAGTAATTGTTAAAAAGTATGGGGTTGAATTGCTCTATGATACCTCATTTTATCTAAGAAGGGACTGGGAGGGAAGAAATGTGTCTATTCTGCTCACTAATATTACGATACTTTGAAAAGTTCGTGGAAAAATAGAATTAAAAGATGATACAAATCTTTCCATGAACTTTTGAAGACCCCTCATATATGTGTAGTTTAGTAATCTGTTTTTGTTGCTTATAACAAAATATGTGGAACTGGGTAATTTATAAAGAAATTGAAATGTATTGCTTACAATTTCTGAGGCTGGGAAGTCCGAAGTCCATCTGGAGATAGTGATAGCAACCCAGGGGTCTCACATTGCAAGATGGTGGAAACAGAGAGAGCAGAGAGAGAGAGACAGACTCTCCTCTCCTTTTAAAGCCCTCAGAACCATGCCCCTGACCCCCATTTTTAATCCATTCACTACTGCAAGGTCCTACAATCCAATCACCTCTTCAAGGCCCCACCTTTCAATTACCATAACAGCATTTCCCACCCTCTTAACAGTTACAGTGGGGGCTAAGTTTCTAATACATAAAACTTGGGGGACACAACTCAAGCTTCAGTGAGTTTTGGGGGGACATAATTCAACCCAGTACATGTAGTGTCTTGGCGTGTTTCCTGGCACATAGTAGGTACTCAAAGAATGTAAGTTGAATGACCCATTACAGTCTTAGGATTGATAGAAGCAGGGCGCTGAAGGACATTCTGGTTATTTAAGGAGCATCTGTTGTGACTGGTCAGAGTCCAGGCCACACTGAATACCACCCCATATAAAAGCAATCTTTGCTGTACAATGAGATAGTGATCAGTCAGCAGATAATTATTGAGTGTTGACATTCTGTCCAAAGCTGTTTCAGACTTCCTGGGGATACAAAGGAAGAAGTAAGATGAGACAAAATAATCACACAGTAAACATTTAGAACAGGCAAGTATACCCAATATCTACACAGCCCTTTAAAGTATACTTGTATAGATCAGCTCACCCATCAAAATAAATACATGGGCTAGGACTATAATCACCTTTTTATAAATGAAGAGATAGATGCCCAGAGAAATTCAGTGATTTTCACAAAGCTGGTCATTGGAGGAGCTGCAATTTTATATCAAGTTTATTGACTCCCAGTAAGAAAGTATACTTTGTGGTTCTGATTATAAGGGCAAAGCTACTCCACGGAAGAGAGAGAACCTAGGTTTCATAAAAGTATAGGCTCTTAGTAAGAATTGCAATGGTTCATACTCTTCATATTCAATATCAGCTTCCATGTCCTTTCAGTGGTTCTCAGACTTTATTATTCTTAACCCTGGTGTCTGCATTTTTACAAATCTCTCTGGTGATGACAAGGCAAAGATCTGCTAAGAACATTGGAATTAGTCTAGGTGATAAACAGAAACCTATGCTTCTCTTAGAGTTTCCCCCTCAGGTAGGATTAAATAGACAGCTGGGAGATCTGGATCCTGAGCTAAATGGGCAAAAGACAAATTTCCCTTTGAAATGAACAAATATAGTCATTTGTTTCACTGATAAAGAAATGCACACTAAAACAACCATGTGACACTGTTGTTCTCCTATGTTGGACATAACTTTGCGCGCATGCGCCCTGATGCGCACGGGCGCCAGTTCATGCGCCCCGTGGCCACCATTTCACTAGCGCTCAACGGCACGTAGCTGCCAGCCTCGCCCTTCCGGGTCCCAGTGATTCAGCAACTTTAGTTCCGTATTCGCGTAAAGCCTCCCCACCACCTCACCCTATCCTTTTAAGCCCTTCTTATTGGCTCTTTGCTTGATCTCTCATATCAAAACCCGCCCTGCCCTTTTTCCCTATATAAGCTGTGCCGCCCTGCAAATAAAGAGAGTTCCGGCTTTGACCACTCTCCTGGCTCGGTGGTGTTCTTTCTCGGCCCCCGGGGAGGAAGGTCCTGGGGGGGAAGGGCCATGCCAGTGACACTCATCATCCCGCTCAGCCCCACAAGGGACCCCCGGCTGGACCGGGGTCTCTTCCCGCTCGGTTTTGTCGGCCTCTGGCTCAGGGAGGCCCGACACTCCTACCAAGTTAGGCAAGATATTTTTCCTTTTACAAAATGTATAACTTTTCTGGTAAATGAAACAGACACTGTTCTAGAGTGCTAGTATTAGTGGAATTTAGTACAAGGTTATCAGAAAGCTAGATTTTATAAAGTGTGATTCTGAATCTAAATATATATATTTCTGTTAGGAAACATAAACGCCTTAATGATGTTGGTTAATGATGAATCTAAATATATATATTTCTGTTAGGAAACATAAACGCCTTAATGATGGTGAAATCATGGGTGATTTCTTCCCCTTTTTCCGTATTTTATAAATTTTTAGTGAAAGAAAGAGAGAGACCTAGTCTAGCAATGAAAGCTTCCATGACTTTGGGCAAGTTACTCTAAGAAATGTTTTTATCTGTAAAATTAGACAGTGGTGTTTTTAACCCTTTTGGGCTTATTTTCTTTTTGAATATCTAATGAAAAATATGTACTGTGGAGAAAAATGCATATACTCACAAACACAGAAAAAACTGTATGCAATTTCAGTGTTTTTGCAGAAATTCAAAAGCCCCTTCCATGGACCCCAGATTAGGAATCCCTAATTTTTAGGGATAATTTCAACTATAACTATATAGGTACTGTGTAGAGTGCATTTAAAGTCCTGTAGAGGAGAGATTTTTTCTACTCTCATTAAGAATTAAAGAAAGCACCAACCTACTCTTTATATCTACAACTATGGAAGATAGTGAAAGCTACTTAAATGTTGTTATAGAACTTGTATTTTAAATTATATTTCAATTTTCAATATGTTCATTAGGCTCCTTCAAGTTGTAGGGAACAGAAAGCTCATCCTCTTAATGGGAATAAAACAAAAATTTCAGAATCAATTAAGGATACTGTCTCAGCAGCTACTCACCTTGTTACCATTCTGGATCCACAATAACTCAGTAGTTAAGCACAAAGTGACATGGACCCAACAGCCACTGTAATAATCTTCCATGCTAGAGCTAAACATTTCCTTTTTGGTTTTTCTTTGTTTCTTCTTCAAACTCTACTACCAACTAACCAACTCCCTCTATCGTGCAAATACACAAGAAGAGAGAATCTGATTACATAAATCAGTCACTCTCTGGTATAGGGTACCGTGTTGGATATAGCTCTGTCAACAGGTGCTGATGGACAGCTGACTGGGCCCTGAGTGCTGCCTTTGAGTCAAGTGAACTTCTCTAAAGCAAACAGGGGTATCCATATTATAGAGTTCATCTCACACATAGCATGAGGACCTATGTAAAAGATATCCCTTACAGAGGTAAGGGATAGTACCCCCCAAAACTTCTTAGAAAGAGCCAGAGAAATCAGTAAGTCTCTGGCATATTTGCTGCTGTTTAACTATTAGTAAGACAAACATCAGGAAAACAAGCTCAGATATAGGCACCTTTAAAACTAATATGGTCTCATTAGTTATGAAGATTAGAATAGTCTGGGGAGATGGGGGGAAGGCGAAATAAATGTTGCTGCTTCCAGCTACTGGGTGGCAGTTTGCAGTCAATTCAGGACTTTACAATTCCTTTCATTACCTGTAAAGTTCAAAAAGATTGAAAATGCTTCAGGGGTGCAGTTGCCTCTTTGATTTTCTAAATTCTGGCTACTGTTGTAATAATATATTCATTAATCAGTCTCAAAAGTAATCAGTACTGTTAAACGATAAAAATATAAACTAATCTGATTATTGAACTAATAGCTATTGTGGAAAATTTGGAAAACATGAAATAAAAAAGTGAAAATCACAAAATGCAATAATCTTACTACTGAGAGAGCAGCACTAGATCCATTATTCAAACAAATCTTAATTAAATTGCTATTAAATAACCAATGGGTTCTTCTGGTCAACATCTGTTGCTTCCAGGGATGAGAAGTAGTGGGGGCTTTATGTCTCTCTCCATTATCCTCAATTCAATATCTCAAAAAATATAAATCTGATAGGAAATATAAATGTCTTAATGGTGTTTGTCTTTAGATGCTGTAATCATGTATTTTCCTTTCCCTCTTTTCTGTATTTTATACATTTCTAACGAAAGAAAAAGACCAGGATTTTTGTTGTATGTTACAATAATAGCAAGTCTTACTTAAAATTGTGCCAAATATAGAAACATTTGTTAGCAAATAGACACAAAGTTATTTGGACAACCTTTTCTTGAAAACTTGGGGAAGGCTCCCTGTCTGTCTTGTAACATTTTGATGGATATCTTGAGTCTGAGGCAGTCACAATGATGTCCTGAAGGCAGGCTCAGTCATCCTGGACAGATGAGTCCACAGATTTGTCCAGGAAGTAGAGGGACAACACAAGAATATGTATGGAGTTCTCTATCTTGGGCACTTCTCTGATGGTATTTATGTTACTGGGCTTTCCAGATTCTTATATTTTGTTCATGGAGGGTAGTGAGGCCTGCTCAATTTTGTACATTTTGTATAAAACACCAGTGGAAAAAAAATAACTTGTTTCTGATGCTCACTAACAAAGTCTCTTGTATAGACTTCAACAATAATTTTTTTTTTTTTTTTTTTTTTTTTTTTTTTTTTTTTGTCTTTTGTCTTTTTTTCCGTGTCCAGCAACGGATCGCAACCCTCAGTGTTGCCCCCGTACCGGACCGGGGACCGGCAACGGGATCGCAAGCCTCGGTGTTGCTCCCGTGCCTCGCTCAGCCAGTGAGCGGGAGCCGGTCTGTATGTGGGATCCGAACCCTCGGACGGGAGCGCCGCCGCGCTTCCCAAGCGGCGCACTATCCAGTGCGCCACCGGGCCGGCCCCAACAATAATTTTTGAATTGCCTGAGAACCTCTTCATGTGTGAGTTCCTGATAAGGGTATTTCAAATGCTGACCAATAGGCATTGGGGAGTACATTGACATTCATTTATGCACACATGCCTCACACTACATGTTGGGAAAATAGAATAATTTAATCAGGCCCCCTCGCCTTGGGGCAGGTTGGGGGTGCTACAGCATTCTTTGTGGACAAGTTGTGTGTGGGTGGAGTTGGTGAACCTGTGCAGCAGTATGATTTGCCTGGCATTCTGCCTTGGGTGGCTGCCACTCCATGCAGCCATGCTTTCCAATCTACGGCTTCCAAGGACCTGTTTGCCGGTTACCTAGCTCATAGACCTGATGTGAAGGGTCTGGTGACCCAGCCTGGCATGTGAGGGGTCTGGTGACCCAGCCTGGCATGTGAGGGGTCTGGGGATCCAGGCTGGCATGTGAAGGGTTTGTGACCCAGTCTGTGAATGGGCTTGAGAGGTCAGTGAGCTCCAGACCCACCCCTAGCTTTACAATTGGAGTCATTGCCAGGATTCTAACAGGGCCAGAGCACTATAATTGGTGTAGTCGGCAGGACTACAGGCAGGAAAAAGAGCTCGACAATTGGTGTAGTCATGTAGCATGACAATTGATGTAGTTGGCAGGATTCCAACATTAGCCCTAGTGCAACAATTGGCATAGTCAGCAGGATTCTGACATTAGCCCTAGCATGACAATTGGTATAGTCAGCAGGATTCTGAGCAGGTACAGGAGCCAAAAGCCCTTGGAAGAAAGAGGAAATGTGGCTACTTTTGAATATGCTCTGCCCTGTGGCCACCTTCCTGCTGACCAGGCTCTGATTGCTGTACAGTGCACTGCAAGGCAGCATAGACCAGGTACTACAATGCAAAACCCCTTGGGAAGGGGAGAAAATGTGGCTATCCTTGAGCATGTGGTGCCCAGTGGCCACTTTTTTTGAGATCAGAGCCTGGCTGCTGATCACTATGCTGCAAACTAATTGAGAATTGCAGCAGAAAGCAGAGTTGTTGGAAACATGGATAAATGTCCTGGAGGATGACGTGCAGTGACTGGCAACTTCTGCTTCTCACACCAAGGAAGACCAACCCAGTGGTGAGTTGGGAGAAACCATGCATCTCCAGGCTTGACCTGTTGTGCATGAGAAATTGAGACAGTAAAGCAGCAGAAACAGGGAGAGCCCATGGCTGCTACAGCTATGGGACCTAGGGGTGGATGGTGTAATGTGCTTTGGAGACAATGTAGTAAACACATGTTGTGTTTGTCTGAAGGCAAAAGGCTCGGAGGGTGCCACTTAAACCCGATGGCTTGATGGGTGCCATATAACCCTGAGAAATGAGTGCCACATGCAGATGGACAGATGACCTGAGGACAGGTGCCCCTGCAGAATTTCAAGTATGTTTTCACCTGGTGAAAAGGTGGAAAAGTTAGTCTCTGTTACTATGCACCTGTCTCGGTGGCAGTGGTTACAGGAGAGCCACAGATATGCACAGGGACAAGGTAGCCACTCCTTGATGGATGGGGTGAATGCAGCTGTTTGAACTGTGGGCGAATGCTGCAAAACTGCCTGAGACTGAGTGACTAGCTGGTGTAAGCCAAGCTGATTGAAGTAATTCAAAAGCCAGAATGTAAAAAGGAAGTAGAGCATAAAGATTTGGAAAATTTGCAGCCTGGCCATGAGGTAGAAAAGTGGAGAGCAAGAGAAAAACGCAAGGGTGAAGCAGATAAACTGTTTGCTAAAGACATTGTCTTGGTGGTGAGGCAGCCAGATGCTAAAAACCAGGACAATGGGAAAAAAGCCCTAAAGGCATTTGAGAAGTTTGGGAGAATGCCCCTTTCATCCTAGAAGAACTGAGTTGTCTTGGAGAACAGACCTGGGGCACTGGTGCCCTCAGCAAACTGCTCCCTGCATCCCAGATGCTCTGACTGTAGCAATCCTGCCTCAGCACCTCCAAAACCTTGCTGGAGTTCACGTTGTGTTAAGTTTGCAGGCCAGCAGTATGTGAGAGCAGTGGAGGCGTAGCAGCCTCCACCTAGACTTCAGAAGATGCGTGAAAAAGTTGGGGGACTCAGGAGGAGACCTGCTGTAGCAGTGGAGCCACTGCAGAGGTCATCTATGGAGCAATGTGGAGGAGAAAAGTGGGGTTGGAGCCCCCACAGAGAACCCCCACTCACAAAATGTCTAGTGGATCCAGGATGGTGGGACTGCCACCAGGAGCCCAGAACCATGGGGCTGCTGGCAGCATGCAGCACCAGCCTGGAAAAGCTGCAGGCACCAGGGCAGCTCAATGGGCTGCACCTGGTGGAGCTGTAGGAGCGAGGTTGCCCAATGCTTTAGAGGTCCAGGTGCTCCAGTGTGATTAACGTTTGCACTGTTTGGGTTTTGGATTTGTTTGGGGGCTGTTTTTCCTTTCTGTCCCTCCCTTCTGGAATGGGAATGTGTACCCAATGTCTGTCCCACTGTATTTTGGAAGTAGATAAACTTGTTTTTGACTTTTTACAGGTTCACGGCTGGAAGGACTTTTGTTTTTGGTCTCAGATGAGACTTTGGACTTTGGACTTTTGAGTTGGTGCTGCAACAAGCTGGAGACTTTGGGGACTGGGATGGAATGTGTAGTGTGTGAATGTAAGGGTCATTTTATCCTCGCTAAGGGAACATCACGGAAGATTCTGAATGCATAGATTTTGAGGCAAGGGGCCCTGAAGGGGTGGATTGTTGGGAAAATAGAATAATTTAATCAGGCCCCCTCACCTCGGGGCAGGTTGGGGGTGGTGCAGCATTCTTTGTGGGCAAGTTGTGTGTGGGTGGAGTTGGCGCGCCTGCGTGGCCCTGTGATTTGGCTGGTGTTCTGCCTCCGGTGGCTGCGGCCGCACAACCATGCTTTCCAAGAATCTGTGGCTTCCAAGGACTTGTTTGCCAGTTACCTAGCTCACACACCTGCATGTGAGGGGTCTGGGGACCCAGTCTGTGAATGGGCTTGAGGGGTCTGTGAGCTCCAGTCCCGGCCCTAGCTTTACAATTGGCGTCGTCAAAGGATTCCGACAGAGCCAGAGCACTACAGTATATTATACTAAAGTATTTTGTGTTTCACACAAAAAAATATTTTTAAAATAGATTTGCTTTTTGTGTTAGTATTTACTTTTTCTCCCTTTAGATGGCTTAAAATCAAATAATGGTCTTTGGAAAAAGATGACCAGGTATAATGTGTAAAGATGATGTGAAATCATAACACATTTATTTCTCAATGGCAGAAAGTGAAGACAAAATTTTCAAAGAACTTCAATATTTTTTCCTAAATTCTCACAAGAGCAAGAACATTCTCCTATACAACCACAAAACCATTATCACACACAAGAAATTTTACCTGAATATAAAATATTGTTTGTATAGAGTCTATATTCAAATATCCCCAGTTGTCCTCAAAATCCAAGAATACTAGAATCAATCGAATTTCACATTACGTTTGGTTGTCATTATCTCTTTAGTGTCATACTCTGAATTTGTCTGATGGTTTCCTCATGATTAGATTCTTTGAAGAAGAATTTCACAAAGAGAATTTTGTATATTTCCCATCATATCTTATGAGGAGACATAATATGAATTTGTCTCACTACTAGTGATGGTCAGTTTGAACACTTGGAAAAGGTGATGTCTGGCAGATCTCTCTATTTTAATTGTACTGTTTGTCCTCTGTGGTTAATAAATAATCTGTGGGGTTGTACTTGACACTGTGAATATCCTGTTACCCCAAAACTTTTTACCCAGTGGTTTTAGCAACTATTAATGTATCTTGTCTGAATCAATTATTTACACTGGTTTGATAAACTGATGATTTTATCATTTTATTTTCCCTTTTAAATTTTAGTAGGCGTTCTTCCATAAAGAGATTTCCCTTCTTGCCCTTGAACTTATTAATTTATATATTTATTATTTATTCATTTATTTTTGGTGACCTATGGTCTTTATTTTCTGTGTCATAGTCCATTACAATTCTTGTTAATGCTACAATTGTCCCAAATTTGAACAGTCTGAACACCTGCAAGGTACCACCTGTATTCCTTCATTTGTTGGACTTCCTTGCTTTCTATCACAACCTAACATTCCAGTGATATACTACTTTTTTCATTAGTGTATTTCCATTGCTCATTGATATCTTTTTCTATCTATTCATGGATCAATACTGCACCGTTTTAATTATAGAAGCTTTATATAGTATGTTTAATATCTGGTAAAGCATCGTGTTGTGTTCTTACCACACATGCACACACACAAAACCAACAAAGGGGCACAAAGAAACTTTTGGAGGTGATGAATATGTCTATTATCTTGATTGTAGTGATATTTTCACAGGTGTTTGCATGTGTCCAAGCTCAAATTGTATACATTAAATATGGGCAGTTTTTTGTATATCAAATTTATAACTCAATAAAACTGTTTAAAAAATATATTGTAAGCCTAGTCACCTCTCATTTTTCTCTTTTTAAAGTTTCTCTTAGCTATTTTTATGTTCATTTTTCCATATAAATTTCAAAATCTACTTGATTACCTCCATAAAACAACTTTGTTATTTTTATTGGGATTATGCTAACTTTATTATTAAGATGGGACTAAATGATAGCTTTATGATGTTTACTCATGCTATCCAAAAAAAAAAAAAAAAAAAATCTCCAAACTTATTCAAGTCCACTTTTACATCTTTCAGAATTTTTCTTTTTCCTCATACAGATTTTACATCCTTTCTGTTAAGTTTATTACTGAATAAATTCTCTTTTTGCTACTAATGTAACCAAAATTTTATCTTCCATTAAATTGTTTAACTACCTATTATTTGTATATAGAAAGGTTTCTGATTTTCATATATTAATTTAATAGTCGATTACCTTACTAAATTGTTTTGTTGTAAATCTCTTGGATTTTTTAGATATACTGCAATATACTTCTATTCCAATTCTATGGGGTTTTGTTTTGGTTTTTTTCCTGGTCTGAATGAATTGACTAGTATCTCTAGTATATTTTTAAACAGTAGTGGAGTTAGTAGATATCCTTAACCTGATCTTGGCCTTTCTGTGAATGTCTCTAGTATTCTCCAGTAAGTAATATACCAGCTTTAGGACTGCAATATATTTGTGTGTGTGTGTGCATTTGTGTGTGTGTAAACACTAAAGAAGTCATCAATTACCATTTTATTTAGTGTTTTAATCAGGAATGGTTGTCAATTTTTGTTAAAGGCAGTTTTACCATGTATGTTGATGATCATATGATTTTTCCACTTAGATTTATAAACATAGTAAATTTTGTTAGTAGACTACCTAATATTGAACCATTCTTACATTTTTGGAAAAAAAATCACTTGGTTATTTTGTTTTATTTTTACAATGTGTTCTTGGAGTCTGTTGGCTAATATGTTATTTAGAATTTTATTTCCATGTTCATAAATGAGATTGATTTGTAGTTTATTTTTTACACTGTCTTTATAAGGTTTAGGTGACCATGTAATTGTTTCATAAAAATACCTTACTGGTTTTCTTCTTTTTCTATACTCAGAAACAATTTAAGTAACATTGGGAGTGTGTGATCTTTGAAGATGTGGGAGAATTCCCCTGTGAAATCTAGGCCTAGTCCTTTTATAACAACCTCCATTTATTGTATGAAAACTGGAAGCCTTCATGTGATTTTGCAAAGCAGAATGCTCCCATTACCTACAATAGCTTTATTCTTCTTTACAGAGCAAAAAGCTGTATAGTGGTATTCTCAAGGTCTAGCTTATATATCATCTGCCCACCCCACCCTCCACTCCTGGAAAGAATCAATCCCTTATTTACTTATTTTTCTTCTGTAGCATTATGTATATGTCTTACTGATCTGATCACATTTGTGTTGTAGCATACTGATTTATAGAGGTGCTCATTTCTCCAGCCACTCAACGACAAAGACACTGATTTAATCATGTTTAATTCTCCAGCCCCCAAAATATTGGTTAGCCCTTGGTAGATGTTCAGTAAATATATTTTGAATAATAATAATGGAAGGAAGGAAGAAAATAATAAAAGCCTACTCCCATGGGAACCATAGTCCATTAATAACGAAAGTGAACTTTAGGTCAGATTCACTAGGATTTCTCTCCCAGTTCCTCACTGGGAAGTGTATGACGCTGGCCAGTTACTTTCTGATTTTGTTCTACTTGTTTATAAAGTATAGAAAAAATGTCATAGGTGTTTTATATCCAGAACATGGTTAAAATTCCTAGCATCAACTACTGTATGTGTTCAACAGATAACACTTTCCGTTCTACTTCTCCTCATGGGAAAGCCTGATTTTTAGTTCTTTGGACAATTCCTAGAAAAATCACAACATATAGCTCTCTCACTTCTAGGATTACAGCCCAGGATCCAGCCTACTAATAGCAGTTCCCTCTGAATGTGCCCATATGGATGAAATTTTTCAGTTCAGAAATGCAGGAATATGTTATGCCTTTGAGCTTTTTACACAAAACATTGATTTTACAGGGGAAAGTTTACTTTAGTTTCCTGCAGTTACGAAATGTGTATCCTACTGGAGTAGAATACAATGTATTCTGAACAATACATTGTATTTTGAACAACAATTTAGCAGTCCTCATACCTGGGCTTACTTCCCAGTTCTTGTGCTATTTTCCCAGACAGCAAATTCATTAAATGGCTGTTGGCCATGGCTTTGCCTTGAGTCAGCTTTTCTCTCATTTAGAGTATAGAGATGGGGGGATTTAATTAGCCCAATGCCTGGCACACTGCATACACTCAGTAAATGTTTGTTGAGTCTTAGAGTTATCTTTAGATGAAGGTCATTTTTTTGTTATTACTATTAATTTATGAGTATATCAGTAATTCCTGTGCTAATAATATTGACAGTGAACAAGGACTGAAAAATTAACTCATAACCTATAGGAATGTATCATAAAAAATTCAGATTTTTAACAGCCCACCTATTTTGAACATATTTACTATTGATCTAATATTCTAAGGCAGTGATTTAAACATAGAGCCCTGAGATTCCAAAATAGTGAAGAATTGCAGCAATTATCTGGATATTTCCACTACAAACAGCATGTGTGTGTGTGTATAAGCCCAGACTAAATATAGAGTCCCCATTCTTTGTGTAAGCTACTTAAGAGAAAGGATATTATCTTTTAATTGTTATCTCTCCAGCAAAAGTTATTATTGCTAGTTTAATCCCAAAACTATGTTAAATTATGAACAGTTTAAAATTTTCTTAAAAATAAGTTTAAAAAAAATATTTTCCCTGAAATGTTTTTACTGACCTAGAAAATTCTTAGCTGTTGCAACACTCAACATTTCTTACTGATGATGTATGTGGTGAGGATAGCAATGAGCAGAAAAAGCTTGCAGAAATACACACAGTGCTGATATTTTACTAAAATTAATGTAGCACTAATTCATAATCATAATTTAATTTTTAAGTAAAAATCTGATTTTCCAGGGTGTCATTCCCTTAAAACTGGCTCTTTATAGGCCCAAAGCCTATGTGAATTTACACAGCTGCTTTGAGGCTTTGCATATTTCCTTCTTTTAGTTTCTTTGATTTTTTTTTTTAAGGGGTATTTTTTACACTGAAATAAAACACAACTATTAACACTAGCCTCAGGGGAAAAAGAAACTAACAAACCTACAGCCCTACAGCTTAAAACGTTTCAATACTTTGCCTTTAAAATCTTGCACATCCTTTAGAAGTTATAGAATAAAAGCCAACCCCTGAAAAAATAATTTAAAAAAAAAGATTGAGGACAAACTGTCAGGATTTCAGAAAACAATTGCAGAAGTGCAGGTGTTAAAACTAGAGAGCTTGTTTCTGAGCAAAATGGTACCTCCTGAACAGCCACTATTTACATGTTTTAGAATCTTTTCTCGAGCACGGGCGCCTCTATATTGCCACCATCCCCACATGATGCAAGCAGTGCAGCAGAATGTTTTTGGTATGGTACCCAGCCAAAAGTGAAACAAGTTGCCTACTGACAGAGAGGCCATTTATAGAACATATTCATTTCCACTAGTGCTAGGCAGCAACTGAAAGGCCATGCAAAGAAGCAATTTCTCTTTACCTTGCTTGGAGCAACTCTGACCTGGAGAGCCATGTACACATCCTACTTCAAGGAGGTGATGTAAGTCACCCTCCTTACATCGATGACATCTGGAAGAAGAGAGAATTGTCACTGTGAGCTTTTCAATTACTCCTGGAGACTAAGTGTGAGACGCAGTAGTGCAGGATGATTGGATTACACAAAACGAGACAGAAGCCATCTGTGAGCCACGTGTAAGCTGCTGAGTGCCAAAATGAACATCCTTATTAGATGGCTGAATTCTCATACCATTTGTAGTTTGGTCAAATTTGAAAGCTGAGTTGATTGTTTTTAGACAGTGCTGCAAATAAGCAGGGACTTGGAATTCTCCCTGGCTGCATGAGTAATTACTGTCTCATACTTAAATTAGAAACATGGGTTTTCAGTTAGGAGGTCTTGAGATTGTCTCCAGAAGGATGCTTCTGCCATTCATATTGAAGCATGGCCTGTCCTCTCTGGTCCACTTGCAAAGGCCACAGGCTTCTGGAGAAAGAAATCATTAGTCCCTTTCATATCATGACAAAGAATATAAAAATTCTGACTTTCTCTTAGGAAATAGAAGGGTTCTCATGCTCTAAAATAACTGCCTTTATACAGTCAGTGAAATGTTTTCAAGAATTGCCAGGATACAGTATTGGAGTTCTATGGTTCTCTGTGCCCCAAGGGTCCGAAACCAATCCTTTATTTACCAGGGTTCATCCCCTCATCTTTTGACTGGCACCAACTTAAATGGAAAATTACCTGTGCTCTGTAATTCTTTTTCCATTATAGTATCTTCTTAACCTCCATAAAGAGCACATTCTGTAATACATACCCCCATAAATACATTGGTCTGGTAAAGGTTGAAAAGAATGTCTTTAGCAAGCTCAGGGCTTAATATTTTTCATCTGGATATGTTATTAAATGTGACATTCATAATGCATATTCATAACGCTATCAATGCTCTTTCATTAATATACCTTAGACAATTCCTTTACTATGCGGTTGCCCTGTTCTCTCCTTATATTGCAAGTTCTTGTAGAGAAAGGCTCTTCTGCCTGCCAGTAACTTTGGAACAGCTCCCAGTGTCTGCTTCAGATTGTGGTACATAGTGGACCCCCAGTAAATGTTTACTCACTGTTCAAATCCCATGCCTTGACCTGTTTGTAACAGCAATGGGCCAGTCTTTCTCCCCAAAGAGGGCAGGTACAGATGCCTGGGAGTCAGAGCCCAGTGCCTAGCAAAGGACTTGTGTCTTACTGTACTCTCAAAACATACAGTATTTTGTGTGCATCTCCCATTCTATTTGAATTATTCAGTTAAATAGTAACCACCCAAAACCTATCTTCTCAGGAAATTGGCAGAATTCATTGGGAGCCAACACTAATTTTATTCTAACCACTTCACTCGATAAAATATTGAAAAAGCACTAATTTTCTGTAATTACACTGGAAAAAATTAGGTGGCAGATAGAGTACATCGGTTGGAAATTGTGTGTATTTGTGTGTGTGTGTGTGTTTACATATATAACAATAGCATCTTTTTTTGAACTAGTACTATGATCTATTATGAAAGTAGGGCACGATAAATACACACACAGACACTCAGCTGCAATTCTGTTTTCCAAGTTTGCTGTTAGATTGATGAAATACATACATGTATACATTTTATATGTATATATGTGCATATATTTTATTTTTATATATTCATTTAGCACACCTATATGGTAGTTAAAGAACAAAATACAGAAAATTCTTCGCATTCTTGGGTTCTGAATTGTGCCCCTTGACATTTCACCATGTTTAAAAGTATTTTCAGTCCCTTTGTATAATTTGTATCCAGAGTCCTTCTTTGTTAAAACCTAACATAGCTACTTCCCTTATGGTGGAGATGTTCAGAAACCTCAAAGTATTAAAGAGATATTTTCAAGACAATAGTACATAATTTCAAACTTTTTCTTGATAAAATCATAGAAAATGAGTTCAGATCCACAATTACTACTCCTAAATCTTTAAGACCAGATATGTTTTCAATTACAGAAAATTTTGAATTTTAGGCAGGTAATAGAATCTATACAATATATTATATCACATGCCCAAGGGGTTTAGAACTTCACTCTATACTCAAACACATCAAGCAGGAAAAAAATGTATAAACATTCACCACACGTGGCATAAGTAAAAACTATAAATAATTTTATGTCAATTTGGTTTTGCCACCAAACTCATTCAGGTCAGGTAATATTCTGTCACCTAAAGATTGTAAAAATAGTTTTCACAGCTTTTCAGATTTTGGATTCACAGATAAGGAATTGTGGACAGGTACAAATTTAATCATAAGAATCTGCAGATAAGTGTTGATGACAGAACTCCTGTTAAGTGAAATTAAATTTGGCCAAAAGCTGTCTCTGTAGGTAGTGGACTGCAACCTAACATAGTATGTAAGCAAACTATGACTTAAGAGTATATTCTTGTAATGACAAATAGCTGAGTCTTAGCCTATTACAGCAGCCACAGCTGAGTCTCAACTAATCAGACCATGACCAGATAAGGCAAATAAGGCCAAGTGGTAACCCATCAAACTGTTTCTGTAGGGCACTTGCTTTCTCTGACTATAAATGTTTCCTGCCCACAGTTGCTGGGTGGAGCTTTCTGAACCTCTCCTGGTCTAAGGGCTGCCTGATTCATGAATTGTTCTTTGCTCAAACTCTGCTAAATTAAATTGTCTAACTTTTTTCTTTTAACATTCCAAATGCAATTCTAAATGATATGGTGAAGCTAAAGATGCTGCTTTAACAGAGTCAAATTGTCTTTAGGAAATAAAAAAGAAAAATTCTTTTGTTCCCAGTACCAGGATTAAATGAAACAGATTCCCACTAATGCTTTCTGCTCCTTCTCTTATAGCTGGCTTTGCTCTGGAAGCCTGGTGGTGTCTATTTGAAGTTTTACTGATTCTCTCTAACCCATTTCTCCCTTTCAGGGTCTTCTACCACATTAGTTGGTTGCTGCCTTTTTGAAATTAAAATAAAGTATTCTATAGAATATCACTAAATCATAAAAAAAAATTAAGAACAAACAGACTCTATTTTATTTCAGGGAGAAATAAGGATCATTGTTGGTGTAATTTTTTTTCCTTTTTATAGCTTTAGTGGAATTTCCTTTAGGTTTACGCCCATGTTAAAGAGAAGATATATGTATACACACACAAGTACACACTGATTTCATGGTTTCATATTTGTTGAGAAATAAATTGTATCTTGAATGATAAAGTCACATTTAGGCAGTACCCTAAATGATATTGGCATAGCATCAAAAAACTTTTGGTGTGGATAACTAGTTATGAATATCCAAGCCCTTATTAGACAGTAGTTTTCATACTCTCTCCCATAAACCTAAACCAGAACTACTAATAACTGCAAACGTGGACAATGTAGTTTCAGTATCTCATCTTACCTACTTTTAAGTCAGTTGACCATGTGCTGGGTCTCATACAACACATGATAGAGTAGAAGAACATTAAAAAGATATAGAAAAGAAGTGGTGAGTACAAACATTGCATTGACTTGAAAAAATGTTGGGAAAGAAACATGCAAGTGAGAGCAAAATTAATCCAGTTACGACAAAGTAAAAATAAGTATTGAATGATAATGCCCTGATTCAAAGAATGTGAATTGGATTTTCACAGGAAGAGAACAGAGGGATGGGAAGAAAGCCTTCCAGATAAGAGAAACACAGAGTACAAAGGAAGTGAGAGAGAACAAGCCAGTGAGACCTGCTTTGCTGGAGAATGAGGACTAACACTAATGCAGGAGTGGAATGTTGATTGCTGGAGGCCTCAAAGGACAAGCAGGAGCACTGTGTTTTGCTTCAAAATAGAATAGCACTTTTCTCCAGCAGCAGCAAAGATAAAAGCAGCATATAGGGAAATTATTTTAACAGCAATTTAGAATAAAAAACTACAGAGGATATTTGTTTGTTTATTGGAAAAGGCTTGGGATTTGGTTTTGTGGCTTAACATAAGAGCAAAATATCAGATTTTTAAAAACACGCTGGGTACAAAATGGGCAGCCTTCATGATGGGGGACTGAAAAAGGCAAAATAAAGAAGAGCAAAAATGATTTCAAAATGTTGATATCAACAAATTAAGGTGATCGTAATACTATTGGTAAGAATGGTGAAGTTATGAGACTAGGAAAGGGGAAGCAAACTGAAGAATTCAACACATTAAGTTTCAGGATCAGTTCATACTTCAGCGGGCGTCCAAATCACGCGGAGGGCTTGGTAAAACATAGACCCGAGGGCCTCACCCTTACAGCTTCTGATTCAATAGGTCTAGGGTGAATTCAATAGGTCCAGTATCTGCATTTCTAGGTACCACATTTTGAGAACCACTGGTTTAAATTATGTCCTCCATGACAATTAATGATGATGGAGGTGGGGATGGAAATCCGGGGCCAATGACATAAGTATGGAAATTATCTACCCAGGTCATTGTTAAAACTATGTTGTGGAAATTTCTGATTTACAGCACTTTTTGTCATTTTGATCCCTTTACCATCTATTTCCTTAATTATATTGCTGGCATTAAAGTGAAGTAAATGTTCAGTCTCTGGTGATTGGAATAAAAGGGACTGAAAGCTTAAGAAATAAAAACATATTCTGAAAATAAACAATGGGTGCATAAGGGAAGATCACAGCATACCTTTTTAAGGATGCAACAGGGAGATTCAGGAGGCAATTGCAATCAGGCATTATGTGCTAGTGGGAAAAAGGACCTCTAGGTACTTGACAATCTACTCTAGAAATTTCCTCTCACTCTCTGTGAAGAAGCAAAAAGGTAGAAAGTTAAAAGGGAAAGTTAATAAGTCTACTTTGTATTTTAATTATTGTCAAGTACCCAGGTGCTTAAGTGAAGAGTTTCATGTACATATAAATTACTTCTGTGCCCTAGCATATTTGTAGAACTCTAAATGAGATGTTCCATTTAAAATTTAAATAACCCCCTTGAGAAAATGCCAACCAGATTGCTTCAAGTAGAAGGCAATGCATAAACATATATTTGTTATTTATTCCTTAATGTGTTCAGTATCTTGACATATTTTAGTTTTTTTAAATGAAACCTAAAGTCCTCTGTAATGTGATTTGATGACCCAAAATGATGTTTAAAAAAGTAAACAAACAATATTGTGGTGGATTCAAAGTATACCACTTATGGAAAGGCTTTTTTCTCATCCTTTCGGAGATAATGGTTACAGAGTGATTCTCCATTGTTCCAAAAGGCTTCAGACTCACACTTTTACAGAATGGCAGGTTCAAATCCACAAATGCAACTTTTTAAAGATGATGACTCAGAGGAGGGAAGTTCTCCTAAGACTCCAGAGTGCTGAGAACGATTAAGGGGTGAACTGGGCTTTGTTCGGCAGCCTCATACTGATTGAGTCAGCCTTGGGTCTGGCAAGGCAGCTGCTGGCAGAAATGTGCAGTCATTTTACATTCTCTATGTGCTGATTGGGACTTACCTCTTACAAGAAAAATTTAAAGTTAAAATGAGGGTGGGGAGAAGTTCAAGTAATCTTTAATACTTAAAAATGCACAGCTTCCAAGCTCCAATTGGGAAAAGTTGACTAAAACCAGATTTTATATGCATATATAAAGATTATATATATATATATATATATATACACATACATATATGTGTGTGTGTGTGTGTGTGTGTGTGTGTGTGTGTGTGTGTGTGTAATGGCCATAGGGTTTCTTGGATATAAAATTGTTTTTTGAAAACAACAATATGATGAGTTAAGAGTGAATAAATCAGAAACATATGGATTAAATTTTCTCTGAAATTTGCATGGATTTGGAAGTCATAGAGAAAAGGACATTTGACAAGATGCATTTGGGATTTTACTGAACCAAAAACCTTTGAGAAATAATCTGAGGTACTTTGGTGGACACAAAACTGTGCCAAATTCTTTCATTTTTATAAGCTGCACTACAATAATAATTTTAAAAAGGAATAAAAGTGACCTAATTGTAATTTGTTGAAGACATGGAATACTGTTTGCACAGCAACCAGCAAGCTTCACAGATAAGCACCAGCTTTCCAAAGGACTGGGCTAAGAGCATTTAAGAGCAAATCTAAATCAACCAGGGACGGTAGTTCTACAGACCATAAATGCTCAGAGCCCACAGATACTGCAGGAGTACAACCTGGTGCCGCTGAGAGAATGTTTTACTCGCTGGCAATTTTTCTCCCTCAACCTAAGTGAAATTAAAATAAATAACAATAACTAAAACATTATTTTAAGAGAAACACATAGTGATACTTCGTATGTATTATAAGGTTTTCTGAATGTTTACTTTTAGTATACAGCATGTCGATGAGATGATACCCTTGGGGGGACTGTACTGTGTATATAACAGGCGCCCTCTGGTACTTCTAGCCTTAGGTAAGACAGAGTCAGACTTATACTAACTTGGGTGTTTTAACAAGTCCTAATAAGCTTCAAGCTTTTTTTTTTTTAATAAGCATTTACAAGGTCATTAACAAAATGATATATGAGCAAAATACATATATTTTTTTAAAACCTCAATTCTATTGTTGTCATTGTACTAAATATTTTCAGCCTAATAAAGATCTTAGTGTAACATTTTTTTTTTCCATGCCTTTTTCTGTTGGATCAAAAATTAGCATCCTATTCATACAGGGTTCATATAGGATCCCATTCTATAACTGTATTCATGTAATAGCTTAGAAAGTAGCTATATAAAGACAGACATTTTCAAAACAGTTTAGTTGAAAAGAGAGATAGAAAAGAGGAATTGAATGCATGGTGAGAGCTTGTATAGGTTACAGTGATTCTGTAGGGATGGAGACCAGAAAGTATGATAATCTTTGTAATATTTAATCTGTGGACCTGAAATTTAAACTTATAATGCAGACGTGAGCAAGAAAATCAGAAATTTCAACATACCCCATATTTGCTCTTGATCTTGGGTAAGCGAATTCACTCTTTTTTACTTTGCAGATGGGTTCCTGGTCCTTAGAAGGAAGGTTAATGTGGGCAAAATTTCTATGATAAGCACTTCATTTTCTGGCTAATAAGCTAGTAATAAGGGCAGTTTTTTTTTTTTTTGTTTTTTTTTTTTTGGTCTTTTGTCTTTTTCCGTGTCCGGCAACGGATCGCAACCCTCAGTGTTGCCCCCGTACCGGACCGGGACCGGCAACGGGATCGCAACCCTCGGTGTTGCTCCCGCGCCTCGCTCAGCCAGTGAGCGGGAACTGGTCTGTATGTGGGATCCGAACCCTCGGGCGGGAGCGCCGCCGTGCTTCCCAAGCGGCGCACCATCCAGTGCGCCACTGGGCCGGCCCAATAAGGGCAGTTTTTAAGTGGAACCCAAGATGAACTGGGGAGTCATTTATAAAGCAGACCCTGCCAGGTGGGTAATTTATTATTTGGGCAAACTAGATTAGCTGTATCAATAACATTTGAAATATTTGAAAGTCAGTCCTTCTGACTTTTTAACTCTGGCAATATCATACCTTATGCAGGGCAAACAGCTATGCTTAAGTGGGTGGATTTGCTCAGAAGATGGTAAAAGAGACCTGAGATAAAAATGCTGAATTTCTAAAGTCTTTCTTAGAGAGTATATTATATCCATCCAAGCAGGGAAAGGCCTTCATGTTTGCAGGGAGGAGGTCCCAAGATATTTGTGAATGCCCAAATTTGTGAATTCCACCATAGTATTATCCTGCAAAGCAAAAGCCAAAACATAAGCCAGTATCTACGTACCTCTTCAGACACATAATGATTTAATCTCTCTCACTTAGGAAGTACATTTTTCTGGCACTGGTACTTGCTGAATCAGTTTTACAATCTACTTTTACTTGTTTCCAAAACGAACACACAGGGAACTCAGCTGCCTTAAAGGACCGAGCTGCTGTAACACCCAATATACCACTTCTTAATATACCAGTGATTTCTATTTTTCTGGCTAAAAGCCATTAATTTCTTATACCACTTTACATCATCTTCACCTCCATCTTTTATCTTAATAATTGTCATTTTTTCCAGGGCTTGTTTTTTAAAAAATACAATTTTGGTCTCTTTACCAGATTTACTCCATGCACCATGTTGGAGAGAGAAAAAGATGCTGTGCCGGGGTGTGGCTGCTGAATGAATGAATGGCTGGGCTCACACCTTTGCAAGATGACCAGTTCCTACAGTTGAGTTCCACAGCATAGGAAACTCAAGCATGGGCCTCAGCCTGGATGTTACCACCTCTGTGAGTGTTTTCCAATACTCTCTCTCACCCCAACTCATCTACCTTCTTGGTTAGTGTTTCTACCTGTGTGCTCCTATGGCACCTTGAACATCACTCATCATAGCCCTTGTTACTTTCCATTGTGATTACCTGTTTACTTATTTTTATACCCACTAGATAGGAAGCCCCATAAAGGCAAGTACTGTGTCTGACCTAGTGTAAAGCTAGGGCTTACAGACCCCTTTGAGTCTGTTGCACAGAGTGGGTTACAAACCCTCCACACACAGGTCTGTGAGCTAGGTAATAGAAAAAAGAGGTTCTGGGAGCCATGGGTATAGAAAAATGAATGGGTTTTATTCAGATCTAGGAGCAACTGTCCTAGTGGCTTCTCTGTGAGTTCTGAGAAGCACTGTGGATCAGAGCTATTTGTTTTTTATACTTAAGTCCACAACCCTGGACACCTGGGTGCCCATACACAATTTACATTAAGTAGTAACAAGGAACACCCGAGGGTATTTACAGCAAATGCTCAGAGAGATTCTGAACATCTTAGGGGCCCTGACATTTTCCTATTTTTCCCAACATAGTCCGTTTCTGTTGCTTATGACAAAAATACATGGAACTGGATAATTTGGAAGAAAACAAAATTTATTGCTTATAGTTTCAGAGGCTGGGAAGTCCAAAGTCCAGGGAACACATCTGGTGAAGGTCTTGTCCTGGTGGTGACTACAGCAACTCAGGGTCTCATATAACAGAATGGAGGAGCAGAGACAGAGAGATAGCTTCTCATGCCCTCTCCTTTTACGAGCTTCAGAACCACACCCACAACCACCATTAGACCATCAACTTAATCACCTCTTCAAGGCCCCGCCTTTCAGTTATCATAATAGGATTTCCCTGGGGCTGGCCAGTTAGCTCTCTTGCTTAGAGCATGGTGGTGATAACACCAAGGTCAAGGGTTCAGATCCCCATGCTGGCCATCTGCCCAAAAAAAAAAAAAAAAAAAAAAAAAGGATTTCCCACCCTCAATAGTTACAGTGGGGATTAAGCTTCAGTGACTTTGTGGGAGGACTTTCAACCTACTGCACCTAGTTTGTTCATTTTCATAACCCAAGCACATAGAAAAGTGGCCAAGACATAGCAGTAACCAAATAAATATTTTTAATACATAAACCAATGTATCATGGGTTACATGCAGATATACACAGTCCTTTACTTTAGTAGAATGTGATATCGACTAAAGGACTATACACGTTTGAAGGCATGAAAACATAATTAGTATCCAGATTGTGCAAAAGTTGAACAATAGACTTAAATGTGATAGATTTCTAGATCAGAGAGATTAAAAATATTTTAAATGTGCTTTTCTAAGAAACATTTTCAACAATACACATTTTATGCAATCTTTAAATTTCTTCTATTCCTCAACATTGAATACACTGTTGACTGCTTTAGATTTAATTAAGAAACCAGTTGAGGCTAAAACATGTTGCTTTCAGCATACCTAATGATATCCATCTTTGTTTTGAGATATCACATTTATGAGAACCATGCTTTTTATCATTAATGCCAACATTTTCATTTTTCCAATTTTTATTGTTTTAGGAAATAATAAGGAAAAGGACAGTGAAGATTAAAATGATTGTATAAGAGTGCTATACAGGCCAGAAAGGTGACAGTGCCAAAGAGCTGAGGTTTGGCACAGCTCCCCCACATGCAATCCATCAAGTTACCCTGGATCTTCCTCCAAAGTGTGCCTTGCATATATCTACTTCTCTCATTCTCTGTTACTACCTCCATAGTCAAGTCTCCATCACCCTCCCTATATTACCATACTAGCCAAACAACTCCCTGCCTTTATTTTTGCCCCCCATAATCAAATACCCCATTTACCACAGAACAGCTAAAAGAATTGTTTAAAAATATAAGTCAAATCACTGGTTTAAAATTCTCATTGGCTTTTCATTACTCTTAGAAAAGAGACTCCAGTTTTTTAGTCTGTCCTACAAAGGGCTTCCAACATGTCTGACCTGGTCTTGTACCATCTCTGTGCACTCTTCTCTGGCACATTGACCTGAGTTTTGTCCCAAATACAACACCCTCTTTCCTACTTGTGGCCACTACACCCTGCTCCTGCCTGCTGTACACTTCCTCTCAGTGTCCTCCTTTTTTTCAGATCTCAGGCTGTCTTCCAAAGCAGACATCCAATAACTCTAGCATATCATCCTATTTAACGATGATATTTTTTTCCATATAAAACTCTTGCTGTAATTTTCTTCTCTTTTGTTTGTCATTTTCCTCATAAGAATGAAGCTCTTTGAGAGCAGGGGCCTTATGTCTCTTGGGAAAGTTGAAGCTCTGAGTTAATAGGTAGTTCTCAAATTTTCCTTCCACAAACCAAAAGCTGATTATATCCTTAACAAGAAAATCATGTCAGGAAGATGCTAAATACTAACAAACTCCCTCTGTCCATGAGATTCCTTTTTTTTGTTTTCTGAATACACAGGCTAACTGGGAAGATAAAATGTATGTGAAATACTGTAAGTGCACTGTACACACACAAAGGTAACAGGAATGAAAACACAGAGCATAACATGTGCAAGCATTTAACACGGTACCTAACGCATGTTAGGCACTGAAATTTGTTCATTGGTTCATATTTATCAACTCATTATTCACTAATCCCTTTACTCATTCATTTGCTAGATGTAGTTCAAACCCAGCAGGCACCCGAAGGTATTGATTATACAAGGGGCATGTCTTCAGAGAGAGCAGTTACACTCTTTTGCAGCCTTTCAATGTTAAACAGTAACAAAGCCAGCAAGGAACCTAAATGGCCCAGAATTAAATGCATTCGACACGGAACCTTTCCTAAGAAAAATTTGATAGAAGATTGTTGGAGGATAAAGCATGTGCTTGATCTTAGAATCACTATTGATTTGTGAGAATTAAATTTATAAATTTGCTAAATTTGTATGCATTTAAATATTTTTCCAGTTGCTACAGCTGTGTAGCAAATTCCCCCAAAACTTGGTGACGTAAAAAATAATTTATTATGCTCATAAATTCTAAGATCAGAAATTCAGGAAGAGCACTTTTGGTTAGTTCTTTTAGGACCCTCTTGTAGTCACAGTCAGATTTTGATTGGGTTAACATTCATCTGAAGGCTTGCCTGTGGCTTGAGGACACACTTCCAAGGTGGCTCTGTTACACATGTGGGAAGTTGATCAGGTGCCTCAGGCCTCTCCAAGGGGCTGCCTTATTGTCCTTATAGTACGATGGTTAGCTTCCTCCACAGCAAGCAACCCATGAGATAAGGGTGAAAGATGCAATACCTTTTACAACATTGAAAGTCATAGACAGTCACTTCTATACATTTGTCACACAAGGCCAGCCCTCATTCATTGTAGGAGGGGACTACATGAGGGTGTGAATACCAAGGATGCGAATCATCAGGGCCATTCTGGAAGCTAGCTGATATAAACATCATTAAATATGAGGATTAACATTTTGGGTAGATAATGTGATTAGAGGATATCCAAGGATCCAAAAAGAATTTTTTTATGACCAAAGTTGAGCAAAATGAATCAAGAAATTGGTAAAGGGCCACAAAATATGATATGATTACATAGTGTAATGTCGAATATATTATCATGATCTGAGCATCATATGCTGCACATAGGTATTGATGTTCAATGCTATATCCCACAGATATGTACAATTAATTATGTTTCAAAGAAAATTAAAAAAATGAATCAATTGTAGCAATCAGTAATATAACAGTATATTTTTAGATAATGTATAATTGTAGCATATTCATATGAAAATATGAAATTGTTTCATTGAAAATTCCAAATATCTTTGTAGACAGAATCATTCATTCATTCATTCATGAAGAATTCAACATTCATTTCACTAAAATTCATTAAATAACTGCTATATACATGGTCCTGTGAAAAAATGTTGTTTTTTATCCTCTTTTCAAATGTAGCTTAGGCCAATAAAGGTATTGGTGCTTTGAACTAAGAAATCACAGAAAGAAATGACTCTCTGCATAAATTGCTGACTTAAAAAATAGTTCCAAAAAAAGTTTTGGAACATTTAGACCCATTTCCTGACAGTTTTCCACTGCTCTTTCCAATGCAAACCCACAGTCAACACTGGGGAGGCAGCCTGGGAGCCTTAAAACTTGATTTGAATTCACCAGGTTTAATGTATAGTTTTTTTTTTAATTTAAAGACACATATATAAGCACACAAGTGCATGCACACATACACACATCCCACATGTATATGCACATTCCTATAAAGGATTGGACTGGCAATGAGTTGTACAGCTGAATTTTGATCTTCAGGTTCTTCTCTTTGAAAATCTAGTCCAGATGACTCTAAAACAAGCTGATGTTAAGAATGAGAAAACAGGTTTTACCAAATTTAGACCCACTTAAAGCCTCATGAAACTTAAGTTTGGAATAAACTAAATTTTCCAGATCTTTCTGGGTTTTGCTTTGCCTGGCACTAGGGAATCCATTCTTCTCAGTAATTTAAAAGAAGGTGAAAGAGGAGAAAGTAACAGTAAGAAATAACTACTGCAACTTCCTAGAAAATAAACGATGTAGACAAAACAACCCTACGATAACTTGACTTATAACTTTGATGTACCTGTAGAAGGATTTACTATCCCCTTATGGCATGAACAATTTAAAATAGGTGGGAGTAGAGGGATGTTTGATGAAGTTCTTTTGAGTCTTACCAAACTCGAAGTATTTGAAAACTGTCTGGAAATAAATGAACCCAAACTACCACTGGACTTATAATAGATACTGTGTTACAGAACTGAGCATATTCAAAATTTATGAAAATAACTATTCAATGATACCATTTCAGACTGCCACAATGCAGACAGGTGTCCCAGAAATAAGTCCATAAGCTCTGTATTTGCATTTCCAGCCTGGTGTTCTTGTGAAATTCAATCGTAACACCTCCCAAGTCTAGCAACTCAGCTGAGCATGGCTGAACATGGAGAAATTTACATAGAAAGTTTTGGGCCAACACAGGATATTTATGTTTGTGTATAACAACAGCATTCTTGGAAAATTTGAAGTTTTGCATAAAAACCCCATGTGAGATTATGCCTCATATAATTAATGAAATTAGGCTAGCTTGAACAAATTGCTGTGATATAAACTGACATAGTTTCTTCCTCGTGTTAAAAGATGATGATCTATTACAGGAAGTGAAATCTAATTATATGAAACTGAACCCACGCAAAACTGGTGTTACTCATATAAACAAAGTTTCCTCTGAGAAACCTGTACCATGACCTTCTCTAAGACATTAAATGTTTGGTACTATATGTGAGATTTAAACTTACCAATCAGAAAATTAAAGAATGAATATCTGTCTTAAAAGAAACTTTTTGTCCCTTTTCTTTTTCAATTGCAAGCTCACTTTTGAAAGCACATTTATGATGTAAGAAAGACACTCTGGAGAAAGTCTTCTTATTGTACACATCACCCCCTGTGTCAATGTTTACATACCTGTCACTCACAAGCCTGGTCATCCAGGGTATTATCTACCTTGACATAAATAGTGTTAGTAAAATTAATTTGAGAAAAATTCCTCCCATTGTCAGTTACTCCAAAGTTTTGCTTTGAATAATCACTTAGTTCACAGTGATCTTCAGTCCTTGAAGATGCTCAAAGATTACTGATGGAAAGAAAAAGTTTTCTATCACCTTCCCCTTGACCTTACTAACAGAACATGATAAAACAAGTGCAAACAAAATGAAACACGCCAAATGGATACTAGAAAAGAGATGGATAGGTCACCAATGCCTAGGGTGAATACATCAGCAGCGACACCCAGCCAAGGTGAGCGTCCAGACAAGAAATAAGCCAAATTTAATGGCAACTCAAAATCAGTACTTAAAATGAGATAAGACCAAGAAATATATCATGTTCATTTAGGAAAATTAGGGGACTATGGAAATTCATAAAGAAGAAAATAGAATCTACACAAAATTTCACCTTTCTGATATAATCCTTGTGAAATTTGAGTATTAATTAACTTTTTAGATATAGAGATCATATTTTTAAAGCTTTTTATTGACATTTCCATGTGCCAGTAACTATTCTATACTTAGAATGGCTGTAGAATACTGCACAGTATGGAAGTATCATTTCGTTTAATTAATCCCTTATTGCTGGACCTTTACCATTACAGGTTTGGTTGTAATTGTTGTTGTCTTACTATTTCAAATGATGCTGTGATGTGGATTCTTCTATGATTGTGAATAAGTCTTTGAATAAGGTAAAGTACTAAAAATGGAATTGCTAGGCAATTTGCACGTTTTTCAGGCATTTGTTGAGAACAGAAAAATGTTCCTCTAGAGAGGTTACACCCGTTGATCACCCGTATAGGCAAGGAGAAGCTGTTTTCAAGGCTTCAGTGCCAGGCCTTGCAATCAAGCCTCAGTGAGTCTTAAAGGCACCGCACTTGAGGCCTGCAATTTGGGAGGGAGAGGGGGAAGCCTTGCTAAACGTGTGGGCAATTGTGCTGCTTCGGTTTTATCTGCTTATTCCATATAATCTTATAAGTGGAACACATCACATGTAGACGAATTGTTGGGCAGCGCTAAGTGGAAGAAAGTAGGATAAAATAAAGCTTTATACTTCTTAAGGCTGGGAGAGAGTTATTGGCTTTCTGAAGGTTATATAAGCAAATCACGACATGGCCTAAGAATAAAACGCAGGCTAGTGAGTATTCAGATAGTCACCAAATCAATTTTTCTTCCAAATAAAACCAACTCAGTCTAATGTCTAGGTTAATTTAACATTAGTAAAAGATGTCAGATGAATAGCTCAGAAGGCTTCTACCTTCCTACTCTATGATCTAAACAATAGCACACTTCTGCTAACATCATTCTCAAATAAGCTAAAACTGTGTCATCTCCATGGCCATAGCTCAGGACATTGGCAGAAATGTATATGTCTAAGAAATTTAGTCAGATCGAGTTTTTTGAGTCTTTTTAAAATGCCCTGATGAATTTCTTTATTCATTGGTGGGGGCTGAGGGGGGAGTGTGGAGAAGCACCTTGACAGGTGAGGTAAATTTAAATGATTAAGTTGCTTTGGTCATGTTTAATTATTCTGTGGTCATTTTACCACAGATTGTCTTTCTAAATTTGCTTTCTGGCTTTTTAAAACATGTTATATAACTAGGAGCAGCACAGTTTTGAGGAGCACATGAACAGGGAAACCAGAATTCTCAGTTTTGCTGCTAAATAGCCAAATGACTTGGGATAATTTCCTTAAACGTTCTTGTCCATAGTTACTTAATTTGTCTTGCACTAACTTGTATTTATAACAAGCAAATGCCACTAATAAAATATAGGTATGAGCCAGCTGAGCCTATGCAATGGTTAAGAAGTTTGACTACGGAGCCTGATTTACAGGTTCAAATCCCAGCTACATACCACTTAATAATCACATAACTTAACCTCTCTTAACCTCGCTTAACCTCTCTGTACATCAGTCTCCTTATCTGTAGAACATGAGTAATAATAGCATGTCCCTCTGAGAGGTCACGAGATAATTCATTGATATAGTTCTTGCCTGACATATGGTAAGTACTCACTAAATGTTGGCTGTCAATAGTTTGTGCTCATCAGAATGTACTAGAAGTTTCTTACATTTGACCCTTCAATTCATCTAGTCTAAAAATGCTTTGGATTAATGTTTTTATTGCATCTGTTTGAATGCTATTTAGCTTAACTGAGCATCTTCACTAGCAGTAATGATTTGTTTGTATGTCTCATAGTTAAACCTGCTTCATTTTCTAAATAACTTTTTTCTACTTAGGAAGACCTTCATTTCATCTTTAACTTCTTGTTTCAGACCTGCTTTCAGAAAAACACTGAATGAGTTGCCCATATTAATGATATGATTATATGCAATTACTTTTTAAAAATGTGCTTCAAGTTTCATGGCAGCCTAAAATTTGTACCTTAGTTTTTAAAAACTACTTTGAATCACATCACTTATTACATTAAATGGAAATTTTGACTGTGCAATCTACTACAATGCTGAAATTTGGCATTGTGTGGCTCAATCTTGGTCCACCTCCAAGGAGGTTAGTTATCAGAGATGCAGAAAATCCTCAGTTCAACGTGATTCACCCCAAAGAGGTCCTTCAGTTGTTCCCAGAGGGCTAGCAAGCAAGGCTGTAGTACAAAAAGAATTTTTATTAGTACCCCAATTTAATAATGTACTGTAAATTACTTCAGCTCTCATGTGATAAAAGTAAAATTAAATAAGCTATCAACATAAACACAGATATGGCTCTGCATAGGTTATAATAATTTGACAGCAGAATAATCTTCTGTGTCAAGAGGAAGTATGTTAAAACAATACAAGACATAAAAAGACTTCATTATTTGATTTGATGAAAGAGTGGCAAGTAATAAAGTGGATATAAAACAAATCTATGTAATTATACCAGAGGTAAAAATATAAATCTGTCAATATCCCAGATATGTGATATTTTAGGAATCTGTAGATTTTCCTGGATTTATATCAACAAGATGAAGAAACAAAACCACTCTTGGAAAAGTCAATTTTTCCAACCCCTCCTTTGTTAGGAAAGAATAGATTTTTCTTTAAAATACCATAATACTCATTTCTGAGGCAGGTTCCTGATGTAGTTGTAATTTACCATCATTACATTGTCCAACCCCCATATAAAAGGAGGTGACTGTGTATTTTTAACTGCCTTTTTATTATACTTGAGCAAACTTGGGATTTATTTTAAATTTCAGATTTAAAACACACAATGTAGGGAAATCAGAGCAATAACTAAATTTTAACATCAAACATTCTGATGAGGATAGCACCTCATCGATTTCAAGTGTTTTCTAAATATGCGAAGTGATTAGAAGACATAAGTTAAAGGAGCATTTCAACCCCCATTTTTGATGGTAAAGCATTTCTGAATTTCATGCAATAAAAAGGATCTTAACATTAATCTTTTCTTATAAAGCCTTATATAATTCAAACCATCAAACTAATTTTGTCCAAACTAAATTTAAAAATAAATTGTATTTGAAATTTATTGACAGCTGGAGATGAAAAGGAATATGTATATGGCACTGAATCAAACTAGTAAGTGAGATATAAATTGCCAGATGCATTATGTGCAGGTAAAGCAAAACAAAAATGGGAAATGTGATCTTTCTTCTTAAAATAATCCATCCATACATGAAACGTATGGTTTAAGCCAATATCTTGATAAGAGTAGAAAGATGCAAGTGTTACTGTGAAGGAATTGCCAAAAAAAAAAAAAAAAAAAAGTAGGTTTCTCTGAAAGACAAGCAATGGCTCCAATTCACTATATATTCTAATTCTAATCATGTCTAATCATTCAAAAGCCATGTACTTGGGCTGCATTGCTTTACTGGCCCACAAAATTGTCTAAACTGGGTTTTTTAAAACTTACTTTGCTTTCACTAAGAGAAATTTCAAGAAATGCCTGTATGAATGAACTGCCATTTCTGAAAATACTGTCTGCTGTATTTCCTACTGCCTCTTCAACTGGGAAAAGCTCTTCTTCCTTGGGAACTTTTCTTTTTTTCTTTCAAAAAAATGAGGTCATTTTTTTTTCTTTTTTTGCTTTGTCTCCCAGAACCTCAGAACCTAAGTCCTTCTGAAAATGTAAAAGCTCATTATCTCTTAGGAAATACTTACATGTATATACATAACATGTTCTCTTGTTTTTCTTCCCCTGGACCTGTTTTCACTTTAGTATTTATAATTCCCAATTTTTTCTGTATGCTACCTTAAATTTTTTTTTTTTTTGTAGAAAAAGGTCACAGATGATTAATATAATTGACAGATCTGAGGAACATGGGAGGAATCAGAGTTGGTTGAGGTTGATAAACAAAGTCTACTGAAAGGGAAGAATTATTAAAAGTAATATTTTATGAAAAATAAAAGTATACATTCATTAATAAAATGCAGACAGTTAAAAAAAAGAAAAGAAAATTCCCACCATCCCACCTGTCAGAGACACCTGCTGCTAACATTTTGGTGTGGTTCTCCCCAGTAGTTTGTCTCCACATGGGACCTGTGCAGATAGACCCTAGGCCTCCCTGGCTGCCATCTTCAGAGTCCCCCTTCACTGAACACTCACTGTATGAAGGCCCTGACCCAGGTAGTACCCTATGGGGAAGGTACTACCTCCCACCCGCCAATCAGGCGTGAAGCCAGAACTAATGTTATTAAAGCTTGGGTGTGAGTCCAGGTAGACTGACTTGAGAGTGTGTGCCTCACTGCTGCTCTTACCGCCATTGAGAACAAGGGTCACGTTGACTGAAAATCCTAATTTCAAGTAGTTGAGTAGTTGAGAGCTCAGTCTTTTCCTGAAACGAATCTCATAACATAGTCCCTCTGGGAACCTCTAGGAGGGTTGGGCATGATGCATTCCTGCACATATTGTGTCCTGTCTTCAGATCTGTACTTTTATCCTGGGAGGAACGCGAGGACTTCTTCCTCAGGCTGCTGCCCATGTGGACACCCAGTTGCTGAACATTTCACTGGTTTCACAGTGCTCACTTGGCTGACCCTGACTTCCTCCAGCTTGAGTAAATATACATGCACTACATATGATAGGTAAAGGCTAATATCCTTAAAACACAAAAAGCACCTGGTCAATCAATTAAAAAAAAAAACCACTAGAAAAATTGGCATAAGATAAAAGGCATTAAAGGCAGCTCTTAGAAGAAACAATATAATTGTTCAATTAACATATAAAAAAAGTACGTCCAAATGCACTCTTAAATTTAAAAAATTGCAAACAGAAATAGTGAGAAACCAATCTCTGTTTCGTCCCTCCCCTGTTGATAAATTGGCAAGCAAAAAGCATTTGGGTGTGAGGGAAATAAGCACTCTCATTGACTGTTAATAACAGATAAATTGGTGCAAACTTTTGTGAAATAATTTGGCATTATTTATCAAATGTTTAAAGGATTTATCTTTTAATTTTGCAACTTCACTTCTAAGCATTTATCCTGAGGCTGTAGTGTACATTTATACAAAGACAGATGATAAATGCAATGATGGTTTTTGTACCAATTTTTATAAGAATAAAAAAACTGAAAACAACCTAAGTACTTAGAAATAGGCGATTAACAGATTGTGGTCATTTATACATGGGAATACCACTCAGCTGTTAAGAGGGATGACAGCTGAGCGTACTTCAAAAAGTTCATGGAAATATTCATATTATTTTTTGATTGTTTTTCCACAACCTTTACAAATTAACCTTATATGTATTCACCAATATTTATATATACTATGCGTGCCAACCAGCAACTCAACTAAGGGATTAGAATTAGATTCTGGAGGCTCAGTGCAAACTTTGGAACCATACCTGGTTTTGAAACTTGGCCCCAGCATTTATAACTGGGGTTATCTATAGAAAGTTATCATATTCTCTGTGTACCTCATTTAATTTGTCTATAAAATGGACACAAGAGCAATACCCACTCATAAGTTATTATGAAGATTAAGTGATACAGTATTTGCAAAAGATGCTTAGATGATGGCCTGACACTATAGAAAGCACTACATAAATTTATGTGAAATATAATAAATACTGATATGGAAAGTTGCTTACAGTTCATAAAGTAGAAAGTAAACTGATGCAAGACAGTATTAATTCCATATATGTAAAAAAAAAATGGTAGAGGCGGGATACATACTTGCAAAAAAATAAAACATTTTTGGAAGCCACACAAAAAACATTGAGTTTACCTTTAGGTTATGAAAAGGAGGTAGATGATTTTAGAGCCCTTTTTTGCCTTTCTGTACAGTTTAAAATTTTAAGATTTTATTTCGTCAAAAGTAAAAGGAGGCACAGCAGCAGCAGTTCCTGGAAGATGTTATGAGAGGCAAGAGGCTGTTTTGGCCTAAGCTCACAGGGGACTTCTGCAGGATGGTCGGTTTAATGCCACAAACCAGGCTCACATCATCTTGTCTCTGACTTGACCAAAATACTGTTTCTCTCTCACACACACACAAACACACTTTACACACTCACATACACACATGTTACAAAATTAGGGTCATGGGGTAAGTACAATTTTTTGTTCCTCTTCTTTATAGTTAATGACATATTAGGAGTGTTTTCCCATTTTATTAAATTTCTTCCAAAATATGATCTTAATAACTACATAATGTTCTACCATGTACACACACGTTTTTTCCTGAACAAAGCTAAATGGGTCAAATGGAGCAGAGAATCAAGTCCAAGTGTCCTGTGAGGTCGGCCTGCACAATGTACCCACAGCTTTCCTTTTCATTTTTTTCTGTGACATTTCATGTTCTGTGACATTCCCTCCTCGTCGCTATAAAAATGTAGGCGAGAATCTGGCAAACTAATTCACTTTATGGTACACATTACTGATGTGGGGAAAAAATGATACTGGTACTGATATGGAAAAAAAAAACCACTCTGCCTTTTAAGAAGGAACAAACCATTAATTCAAATATTAAATTTGTAATGGTAGATTTCCACTCATTAGGAAGAAGAGTATGAAAAGCATTGAGTAGGATGGAAGAAACAGTGAGACTTAGCATTTGCCGTTTGGACTCAGTAAATGGTTGAAATGAAATATTTGGAGGCTGGCACAAGGAGGCCTTCGATATATTTTCCCTTTATTGTTGCAAATCGCTCCTGCATCCGAATCATAGGAAGTCAAACGAGTCACAGCAAACAGGAAACCACGGAGACTTTTGGAATGTAAAGTACTAGTTTTCCAGTTTTGTTCACTCATGGTTTCTGGCTTTGCTATTACCTTGGGCAAGTCTACTTAACTCCTCTTCCCCTCATTTTTATCATCTGCACAATATGATCTATTCTAGAAAGATACTGTGAGAAATCAATGCTCAAAATATGCAATTCCATATTTCTTGCTTTCATCTTTTCCTTGCTTCTCTTCCCAGGTAAGGTTGGATGTCAAAGTAGGTGGAACACAACACCCTTGACAAAAAACACGAAATAAAATTTTCCCTTTTACAGATTCCATCTATGTGAGCAACTGATCTTAGCTCATTTTTCTAATCAATAAAAATAGGCTAAAATATAAAAATTCCTGTTTTAACTTAATTGAATGTTCATGCCTGTTGTCTGTATTGCCTGACACTTTCATTGTCATTGGGAGGAGATGCGGGAAGATAAAAATACACCTAACACTTTTGAGAACATATTATGAGTGAGGTTCTCTGATTGATTACCTCCTTTAATCCTCAAAATAGCTGTCGAAGGTAGATACTTTACACAGGGAGAGATTAAAGCTTAGAGTTTGCTCAAATGCACACACATCAGAAGTAGTATAGCTGGAATTAAAATTCTAAAGCCTCTATTTGCTGCTGCACGCTGTTTCTGTGATCTTCTGAGGTCTGTAGAGGCACATACAAATTAAGCACTACTATTATCATATTACTAAAAGGTTATAAAACCAAAGTGGCATGAGTCACCAAAATGGGGGTGACTCACCAACATCTCCACTGTGAGAAGTTTTTGTTCTGCAAATCTCCTCTCAATATGGAAGGATCTAATTTATGATGAAGTGTTTCATAAAATAAAACCATGATATGTCAATGCCTATAATTGTATGAGTATATACTAGCAATAGCTAGATTTTTAACGCACAGACAATTAAGCTTCTTAAAAGCATATAAAGTTAAAGTATATTATATATATATATATATTTAGAGAGAGAGAGATTTTACATATATAATATATATGATGGATATATTTTATGAATATGTGTATACTTGCCTATATATATACACACACACAGTGTATATGGTTGGACTCTTACTTTGTACTGGAACTATCAATAGCAAAGATTTAGTAAAACATTTGAAAAATGGGCAAATTCAATTTCTCTCCTTTCTCTTTGTAAAATGGGATGCATGCCTCTCAGCTACTTTCCTGGTGAATCATAGCATTATGTCCATTCACAAATTTCACCTTTCCCATTCATATCATTCCCATGGAAACCAAGGAAGTGAATATTACACATCAGCTTCTCTTCTTCCTTGAAGTTAGCCAAATGTCTTACCATCCACTCAACAAGCATTTCTGAGTTCCTGTTCTCACGACAATTCCTGGGCCAGGCAGAACAACATGAGGCACCACACACACGGAGACTGTAAGCCACTATTTCTGTTCTCCAAAACCTCAGGGTTTGTGAGAAGCAGCTAAGCCTGGCTGGTGGTGATGGTGAGGCCTAGAGAACTCTGGCAAGGCGGGAGGCTGAAGGAGAGAAAGCCCTCTCCCAAAGGTAGAGTCAGGGGGAGGCCAATTGCTGATTTTGGGGGAAAATGTTAGAAAGCTGATCAGGAAGTGTAAAGATACCAGGAGAATGTGAGATTAGAGGACGTCAAGCCACATGGTCTTATGACTTTCTTCTGCTGGCTTTAGAAGGAAAGAGATTAGAAAACAACCTGTACATTCAAGAATAAGAGCAGGGCGTTGAAACATTTTCCCCATCTTGTCATTGACTCCTCTTTCACCTCCTATGCTACTGAAAACAACTGTCACATGGTGTAGATGGCATGTCGTGAGTCACGTGGTCCTGCTAGGCCCCTGAGTGAGAATCATCACAGCCTCTCAGCAGGTGGGTGCACCGGGCCCTGAGCTGTGCCTGTGACAGGGGAGGCTGACTGTTCAAGTGAGACAGACTGCTCTGCCATCTGCTGGCCTTGTCACCTCCGCTAGTTTGCTTGAATTTCCTAATCCATGGTTTCCTCATAGGTATAATGCAGATAATAACTATCTCACAGTAGTTTTTTAATGACAATTAAAAATTATATATAAATATATAAAAATCATATACACATACATATATATATATATGTATATACATATATATATATATACATATATATATATATTATATATATATATATATATATATA